>NW_027596135.1:662247-777247 GCF_964194155.1 Cetorhinus maximus | reverse complement strand
AGAAACCCTTCACCACACCCAGTCTTTCTCATTTTTAATTTGGTGTCAATTACACCCTCTACACCGTCACCATCAAACACTCCCAAGACAGGTGCAGCACGGGGTTAGATACAGAGTAAAGCTCCCTCTACACCGTCCCCATCAAACACTCCCAGGACAGTTACAGCACGGGGTGAGATACAGAGTAAAGCTCCCGCTACACCGTCCCCATCAAACACTCCCAGGACAGGTACAGCACGGGGTTAGATACAGAGTAAAGCTCCCTCTACACCGTCCCCATCAAACACTCCCAGGACAGGTACAGCACAGGGTTATATACAGAGTAAAGCTCCCTCTACACCGTCCCCATCAAACACTCCCAGGACAGGTACAGCACGGGGTTAGACACAGAGTAAAGCTCCCTCTACACTGTCCCCATCAAACACTCCCAGGGCAGGTACTGCACGGGGTTAGATACAGAGTAAAGCTCCCTCTACACCGTCCCCATCAAACACTCCCAGGACAGGTACAGCACGGGGTTAGATACAGAATAAAGCTCCCTCTACACCGTCCCCATCAAACACTCCCAGGACAGGTACAGCACGGGGTTAGATACAGAGTAAAGCTCCCTCTACACCGTCCCCATCAAACACTCCCAGGACAGGTACAGCACGGCTTTAGATACAGAGTAAAGCTCCCTCTACACCGTCCCCATCAAACACTCCCAGGACAGTTACAGCACGGGGTGAGATACAGAGTAAAGCTCCCTCTACACCGTCCCCATCAAACACTCCCAGGACAGGTACAGCACGGGGTTAGATACAGAGTAAAGCTCCCTCTACACTGTCTCCATCAAACACTCCCAGGGCAGGTACTGCACGGGGTTAGATACAGAGTAAAGCTCCCTCTACACCGTCCCCATCAAACACTCCCAGGACAGGTACAGCACGGCTTTAGATACAGAGTAAAGCTCCCTCTACACCGTCCCCATCAAACACTCCCAGGACAGTTACAGCACGGGGTTAGATACAGAGTAAAGCTCCCTCTACACCGTCCCCATCAAACACTCCCAGGACAGGTACAGCACGGGGTTAGATACAGAGTAAAGCTCCCTCTACACTGTCTCCATCAAACACTACCTGTCGGAGGGCAGGACTGAGGGAGAAGGATGGGGGAGTTCTCTCCACTGTCCTGGGGCCAACATTTACCCCAAAAGCAAAATCACTAAAACATGACCTGGGCCTTTTTCACATTGCCATATGGGGGATCGTGCTGTGTACAAATCGGCTGCTGCGTCTCCAACATTATACCAGGGAGCAGATTTTTAAAGTGCATCATTTGCTGTGAAACACTTAGGGATGTCCTGAAGTTGTCAAAGGCGCTATGAAAATGCAGTGTGTTTCACAGCTTTATAGTGAGTCTTGTGAACAATATCGCCCTCTCCTGGCACAGTGAAGGGACTGCCAAACTCCAACCAGATCCAACTCCAACCGGATCCAACTCCAACCAGATCCAATCAGATCCAACTCCAACCAGATCCAATGCCAACCAGATCCAACACTAACTAGATCCAACTCCAGCTAGACCGCCTCCAGCCCCTACACCCCTCCCTATCTCTGTAATCTCCTCCAGCCCCTGCACCCCTCCCTATCTCTGTAACCTCCTCCAGTCCCTACAACACTCCCTATCTCTGTAACCCCCTCCAGCCCCTACAACCCTCCCTATCTCTGTAACCTCCTCCAACCCCTACAACCCTCCCTATCTCTGTAACCTCCTCCAGCCCCTACAACCCCTCCCTATCTATGTAACCTCCTCCAGCCCCTCAAACCCTCCCTATCTCTGTAACCTCTTCCAGCCCCTACGACCCTCCATATCTCTGTAACCTCCTCCAGCCCCTCCTACCCTCCCTAACTCTGTAACGTCCTCCAGCCCCTACCACCCTCTCTATCTCTGTACCTCCTCCAGCCTCTACAACTCTCCCAATCTCTGTAACCTCCTGCAGCCCGAACAACCCTCACTATCTCTGTAACCTCCCCCAGCTCCTACACCCCTCCCTATCTCTGTAACCTTCGCCAGCCCCTACACCCCTCCCTATCTCTGTAACTTCCTCCAGCCCCTACAACCCTCTCTATCTCTGTAACCTCCTCCAGACCCTAGACCCCTCCCTAACTCTGTAACCTCCTCCAGCCCCTACGGCCCTCCCTATCTCTGTAACCTCCTTCAGCCCCTACAACCCTCCCTACCTCTGTAACCTTATCCAGCCCCTACAAATCTCGCTATATATGTAACCTCCTCCAGCCCCAACAACCCTCCCTATCTCTGTAACCTCCTCCAGCCCCTACGGCTCTCCCTATCTCTGTAACCCCCTCCAGCCCCTACAACCCTCCCTATATCTGTGATCACCTCCAGCCCCTACAACCCTCCCTATCTCTGTAACCTCCTCCAGCCCCTACAACCCTCCCTATCTATGTAACCTCCTCCAGTCCCTACACCCCTCCCTATCTCTGTAACCTCCTCCAACCCCTACAACCCTCCCTTTCTCTGTAACCTCCTCCAGCCGCAACAAACCTCCCTATCTCTGTAACCTCCTCCAGCTCCTAGGATCCTCCCTATCTCTGTAACCTCCTCCAGCAGCTCCTACCATCCCTATCCCTGTAACCTCCTCCAGCCCCTACAACCGTACCTATCTCTGTAACCTCCTCCAGCCCCTACAACCCTCCCTATCTCTGTAACCTCCTCCACCCCTACAACCCTCCCTATCTCTGTAACCTCCTCCAGCCCCTACACCCCTCCCTATCTCTGTAACCTCCTCCAGCCCCTACACCCCTCCCTATCTCTGTAACCTCCTCCAGCCCCCTACACCCCTCCCTATCTCTGTAACCTCCTCCAGCCCCTACAACCCTCCCTATCTCTGTAACCTTCTCCAGCCCCTACAACCCTCCCTATCTCTGTAACCTCCTCCAGCCCCTACACCCCTCCCTATCTCTGTAACCTCCTCCAGCCCCTACACCCCTCCCTATCTCTGTAACCTCCTCCAGCCCCTACAACCCTCCCTATCTCTGTAACCTCCTACAACCCTCCGAGATCTCTGCGCTCCTCCAATTCCGGCCTCTCGAGCATCCCCCGATTCCCATCGCTCCACCATCGGTGGCCGGGCCTTCAGCTGCCGGGGGGGCCCTGAGCTCTGGAATTCCCTCCCTAAACCTCTCCACCTCTCTCTCTCTCTCCCTCTCTCTCGCTCCTCCTTCATGATTCTCCTCAGAACGCGACCACCATGACTGAGTATTTGGTTGGCTGTCCCTGATATCTCCTGATGTGCTTTGGTATATGATACATGTCAATACCATGTGTCCTTCTTTATAAAGGGCTCCCATTTTAATTGATGTTGCTGATGTTAACCTTCACCGTGCGAATGTAACCTGTTCCCCTTGTTCCAGCTATGGTGATATGGTACCCGTAACAATAGCCGGAAAAATCTTCGGCTCCATTTGCTCTCTGAGTGGAGTCCTGGTTATCGCTTTGCCGGTCCCTGTCATCGTTTCCAATTTCAGCCGCATCTATCACCAAAACCAAAGGGCAGACAAGATGAAGGCACAGCAGGTAGGAGCTTTACTCTGTATCTAACCCCGTGCTGTACCTGTCCTGGGAGTGTTTGATGGGGACAGTGTAGAGGGAGCTTTACTCTGTATCTAACCCCGTGCTGTACCTGTCCTGGGAGTGTTTGATGGGGACGGTGTAGAGGGAGCTTTACTCTGTATCTAACCCCGTGCTGCACCTGTCCTGGGAGTGTTTGCTGGGGACGGTGTAGAGGGAGATTTACTCTGTATCTAACCCCGTGCTGTACCTGTCCTGGGAGTGTTTGATGGGGACGGTGTAGTGGGAGCTTTACTCTGTATCTAACCCCCGTGCTGTACCTGTCCTGGGAGTGTTTGATGGGGACTGTGTAGAGGGAGCTTTACTCTGTATCTAACCCCGTGCTGTACCTGTCCTGGGAGTGTTTGATGGGGGACGGTGTAGTGGGAGCTTTACTCTGTATCTAACCCCCGTGCTGTACCTGTCCTGGGAGTGTTTGATGGGGACTGTGTAGAGGGAGCTTTACTCTGTATCTAACCCCGTGCTGTACCTGTCCTGGGAGTGTTTGATGGGGACGGTGCAGAGGGAGATTTACTCTATGTTGTTACGGTTATGCCTTCGACCCTCTCTTGCTGTGCCCTCTGCTCGACCAAGTCTGTTTCTTCTCTTGCCCTAGAAAGTCCGGTTGGCAAGAATTCGCCTGGCGAAATCCGGGACAACGAATGCCTTCCTGAGGTACAAGGAACATGGTGGATTAAATCCGGTATGATGCCCCTTTTCGGGAGATGTCTTAGTGGGGAACAGGATAATATATTGTGAGAGACGTAACTCTAGACTTGCACATTCATTCTTAGGGTGTGGCCATTCCTGGCAAGCCTGGCATTTCATGCCCATCCCGAGTCACCCTGATAGGTGATTCGTTCCGACATTTCAGGGGGCATTTAGCATTGGCAATGCCCTTAACCTCGCCGGGGTCTAGGAGCAGATTCCCTACCTTCCCATTTACTCCCACTGTACACAATCCCAATGGACCCAAACCCCTTCCCATTCACTCCCACTGTGCACAATCCCAATGGACCCAAACCCCTTCCCATTCTCTCCCACTGTACACAATCCCAATGGACCCAAACTCCTTCCCGTTCACTCCCACTGTACACAATCCCAATGGAGCCAAACTCCTTCCCGTTCACTCCCACTGTGCACAATCCCAATGGACCCCAACCCCCTTCCCATTCACTCCCATTGTACACAATCCCAATGGACCCAAACCCCTTCCCGTTCACTCCCACTGTACACAATCCCAATGGACCCAAACCTCTTCCAGTTCACTCTCACTGTACACAATCCCAATGGACCCAAACCCCTTCCCGTTCACTCCCATTGTACACAATCCCAGTGGACCCAAACCCCTTCCCGTTCACTCCCACTGTACACAATCCCAATGGACCCAAACCCGTCCCGTTCACTCCCACTTTACACAATCCCAATGGACCCAAACCCCTTCCCGTTCACTCCCACTGTACACAATCCCAATGGACCCAAACCCCTTCCCGTTCACTCCCACTGTACACAATCCCAATGGACTCAAACCCCTTCCCGTTCACTCCCACTGTACACAATCTCAATGGACCCAAACCCCTTCCCGTTCACTCCCACTGTACACAATCTCAATGGACCCAAACCCCTTCCTGTTGACTCCCACTGTACACAATCCCAATGGACCCAAACCCCTTCCCATTCACTGCAACTGTACACAATCCCAATGGACCCAAACCCCTTCCCGTTCACTCCCACTGTACACAATCCCAATGGACCCAAACCCCTTCCCGTTCACTCCCACTGTACACAATCCCAATGGACCCAAACCCCTTCCCGTTCACTCCCACTGTACACAATCCCAATGGACCCAAACCCCTTCCCGTTCATTCCCACTGTACATAATCCCAATGGACCCAAACCCCTTCCCATTCACTCCCACTGTACACAATCCCAATGGACCCAAACCCCTTCCCGTTCATTCCCACTGTACACAATCCCAATGGACCCAAACCCCTTCCCATTCACTCCCACTGTACACAATCCCAACGGACCCAAACCCCTTCCCGTTCACTCCCACTGTACACAATCCCAATGGACCCAAACCCCTTCCCGTTCACTCCCACTGTACACAATCCCAATGGACCCAAACCCCTTCCCGTTCATTCCCACTGTCCACAATCCCAATCACTATTATCCAGTCTGAGCTCTCACTTGGCTAACCCCATGTGTCCCTGTGTAACTGCCCCCTGTGTTCAATGTTTTCTCATTCAGTGTGTACCTTGCTTCCCGAATGATTCTGTAGAAAGTAGTAACTGTGAACAGCACTGTCTGCAAACTCTGATTTAAACATCGTCATTAGCCCCTGCGGAGTCAGCAGCTAATACAATGCGTGTTAATTAGGACAAAAGGGGGATTTGCCAGTCAGTTGCTCAATAGAGTGCATGTCGGTGTGGGTGTGAGTGTGTATGTGTCAATGTGAGCATGTGTGTCTGAGTATTTGTGTGTGTGTGTATGTGTGAGAGAGAGTGTGCATGTGTATGTGTGTGTGAGTGTGCGTGTGTGTGTGTCTTTGGCAGTGTGTGAGTGTGAGTATGTGTGCATGTGTGAGTGTATGTGTGCTGGTGTGTGTGAACATGGGTATGTGTGCATGTGTGTGAGTGAGTGTGCGTATGTGTGCATGTGTGTGAGTGTGTGTGTGTATGTATGTGTGCATGTGTGTGAGTGTGTGTGAGTAAGTGTGTGCATGTGTGTGAGTGTGAGTGTGTGTATGTGTGCATGTGTGTGAGTGTGTGTGAGTGTGTATATGTGTGCATGTGTGTGAGTGTGTGTGAGAGTGTGTGCATGTGTGTGAGTGTGTGTGAGTGTGTGCATGTGTGTGAGTGTGTGTGAGTGTGTGTGAGTGAGTGTGTGTATGTGTGCATGTGTGTGTGAGTGAGTGTGTGTATGTGTGCATGTGTGTGAGTGAGTGTGTGCATGTGTGCAAGTGTGTGAGTGTGTGTGAGTGTGTGTGAGTGTGTGTGTGTATGTGTGCATGTGTGTGAGTGTGTGTGTATGTGTGCATGTGTGTGAGTGTGTGTGAGTGAGTGTGTGTATGTGTGCATGTGTGTGAGTGAGTGTGTGTATGTGTGCATGTGTGTGAGTGAGTGTGTGTATGTGTGCATGTGTGTGAGTGAGTGTGAGTGAGTGTGTGTATGTGTGCATGTGTGTGAGTGAGTGTGTGTATGTGTGCATGTGTGTGAGTGTGTGTGAGTGAGTGTGTGTATGTCTGCATGTGTGTGAGTGTGTGTATGTGTGCGTGTGTGTGAGAGAGTGTGTGTATGTGTGCATGTGTGTGAGTGTGTGTGAGTGAGTGTGTGTATGTGTGCATGTGTGTGAGTGTGTGTGAGTGAGTGTGTGTATGTGTGCATGTGTGTGTGTGTGTGTGAGTGTGTGTATGTGTGCATGTGTGTGAGTGTGTGTGAGTGAGTGTGTGTATGTGTGTGAGTGTGTGTGAGTGAGTGTGTGTATGTGTGCATGTGTGTGTGTGTGTGAGTGTGTGTATGTGTGCATGTGTGTGCGTGTTTGTGAGTGAGTGTGCATGTGTGTGAGTGTGTGTGAGTGAGTGTGTGTATGTGTGCATGTGTGTGAGTGTGTGTGAGTGAGTGTGTGTATGTGTGCATGTGTGTGAGTGTGTGTGAGTGAGTGTGTGTATGTGTGCATGTGTGTGAGACAAAAACAGAAACAGAAATACCTGGAAAAACTCAGCAGGTCTGGCAGCATCGGCGGAGAAGAGCACAGTTGATGTTTCGAGTCCTCATGACCCTTCAACAGAACTAAGTAAAAATAGGAGAGGGGTGAAATATAAGCTGGTTTAAGGTGGGGGAGAGGGGGGTGGTTGTTGGGACAAGCAGCCAGTGATAGGTGGAGATAACCAAAAGGTGTCACAGACAAAAGGTCAAAGAGGTGTTGAAGGTGGCGATGTTATCTAAAGGAATGTGCTCATTAAGAGTGGAGAGCAGGACAAGCAAGGTACAGATAGCCCTAGTGGGGGTGGGGTGAAATAAGACTAAAAGGGCATAAAAGGTATAGATAAATGATGGTGGAATACATTTAAAAATAATGGAAATAGGTGGGAAAAGAAAAATCTATATAAATTATTGGAAAAAACAAAAGGGAGGGGGAAGAAACGGAAAGGGGGTGGGGATGGAGGATAGAGTTCAAGATCTAAAATTGTTGAACTCAATATTCAGTCCGGAAGGCTGTAAAGTGCCTAGTCGGAAGATGAGGTGCTGTTCCTCCAGTTTGCGTTGAGCTTCACTGGAACAATGCAGCCAGGCCAAGGACGGACATGTGGGCATGAGAGCAGGGTGGAGTGTTGAAATGGCAAGCGACAGGGAGGTCTGGGTAATGCTTGCGGACAGACCGAAGGTGTTCTGCAAAGCGGGTCACCCAGTCTGCGTTTGGTCTCTCCAATGTAGAGGAGACCGCATTGGGAGCAGCGAATGCAATCGACTAAATAGAGGGAAGTGCAAGTGAAATGCTGCTTCACTTGAAAGGAGTGTTTGGGCCCTTATACGGTGAGGAGAGGGGAAGTGAAGGGGCAGGTGTTGCATATCTTGCATTCGCATGGGGAGGTGCCGTAGGAGGGGGTTGAGGAGTAGGGGGTGATGGAGGAGTGGACTAGGGTGTCACGGAGGGAATGATCCCTACGGAATGCCGCCGGGGGGGGTGAAGGTCAGTGCGCCAGACCTCTACCTCGCGGAGGCTGAGCGTCAACTCGCAGACACTTCCTCCTACCTCTCCCTGGACCATGACCCCACCACTGAACATCAAGCCATTGTTTCCAGGACTGTCACTGACCTCATCTCCTCTGGAGATCTTCCTCCCACAGCTTCCAACCTCATAGTCGCCCAACCTCGGACGGCCCGCTTCTACCTCCTACCCAAAATCCACAAACAGGACTGTCCCGGCAGACCGATCGTGTCAGCCTGTTCCTGCCCCACGGAACTCATTTCTCGCTATCTTGACTCCCTTCTCTCTCCCCTTGTCCAGTCCCTTCCCACCTACATCCGTGATTCCTCTGACACCTTACGTCACATCAACAATTTCCAGTTCCCTGGCCCCAACCGCTTCCTCTTCACCATGGACGCCCAATCCCTCTACACCTCCATCCCCCACCAGGATGGTCTGAGGGCCCTTAGCTTCTTCCTTGAACAGAGGCCCGAACAATCCCCATCCACCACTACTCTCCTCCGTCTGGCTGAACTTGTTCTCACACTGAACAATTTCTCCTTTAACTCCTCTCACTTCCTCCAAATAAAAGGTGTGGCTATGGGTACCCGCATGGGCCCCAGCTATGCCTGTCTCTTTATGGGGTATGTGGAACATTCCTTGTTCCAGTCCTACTCCGGCCCCCTCCCACAACTCTTTCTCCGGTACATCGATGATTGCTTCGGTGCTGCTTCATGCTCTCGTCGGGACCTGGAAAAATTTATTAATTTTGCTTCCAATTTCCACCCCTCCATCATTTTCACATGGTCCATTTCTGACCCTTCCCTTCCCTTCCTTGACCTCTCTGTCTCAATTTCTGGTGATAGACTGTCCACCAATATCCATTAAAAGCCTACCGACTCCCACAGCTACCTCGACTACAGCTCCTCACACCCCGCTCCCTGTAAGGACTCCATCCCATTCTCTCAGTTCCTTCGCCTCCGTCGCATCTGTTCTGATGATGCCACTTTCAAAAACAGTTCCTCTGACATGTCCTCCTTCTTCCTTAACCGAGGTTTTCCACCCACGGTGGTTGACAGGGCCCTCAACCGTGTCCGGCCCATATCCCGCGCATCCACCCTCACGCCTTCCTCTCCCTCCCAGAAACATGATAGGGTCCCCCTTGTCCTCACTTATCACCCCACCAGCCTCCGCATTCAAAGGATCATCCTCCGCCATTTCCGCCAACTCCAGTATGATGCCACCACCAAATACATCTTCCCTTCACCCCCCCTCGGCGGCATTCCGCAGGGATTGTTCCCTCCGGGACACCCTGGTCCACTCCTCCATCACCCCCTACATCTCAACCCCCTCCCACGGCACCTTCCCATGCAACCGCAGAAGATGCAACACCTGCCCCTTTACTTCCCCACCCCCCTCCTCACCGTCCAAGGGCCCAAACACTCCTTTCAAGGGAAGCAGCATTTCACTTGCACTTCCCTCAACTTAGTCTACTGCATTCGCTGCTCCCAATGCGGTCTCCTCTACATTGGAGAGACCAAACGCAGACTGGGTGACCGCTTTGCAGAACACCTTCGGTCTGTCCGCAAGCATGACCCAGACCTCCCTGTCGCTTGCCATTTCAACACTCCACCCTGCTCTCATGCCCACATGTCCGTCCTTGGCCTGGCTGCATTGTTCCAGTGAAGCTCAACGCAAACTGGAGGAACAGCACTTCATCTTCCGACTAGGCACTTTACAGCCTTCCAGACTGAATATTGAGCTCAACAATTTTAGATCATGAACTCTCCTCCCCATCCCCACCCCTTTCCGATCCCCCCACTTTTTTCCAATAACTTATATAGATTTTTCTTTTCCTACCTATTTCCATTATTTTTAAGTGTATTTCCATCCATTATCTCTACCTTTTAGCCTATTTCAACCCATTCTCCCCATCCCCACAAGGGCTATCTGTCCCTTGTTTGTCCTGCTTTCTACCCTTAATTAGCACATTCCTTTAGATAATATCACCTCCTTCAACACCTCTTTGTCCTTTTGTCTGTGACATCTTTTGGTTATCTCCACCTATCACTGGCCCTCTATCCAACTCTACCTGTCCCTCCCCCCCTTAAACCCGCTTATATTTCACCTCTCTTCTATTTTTACTTAGTTCTGTTGAAGGGTCATTCGGACTCGAAATGTTAACTGTGTTCCTCTCCGCAGATGCTGCCTGACCTGCTGAGTTTTTCCCAGGTATTTCTGTTCGAGGAGCTTCTTTAGCCAGAGAGAGTGGGTGAATCTATGGAATTCATTGCCACAGAAGGCTGTGGAGGCCAGGTCATTGAGTGTATTTAAGACCGAGATAGATAGGTTCTTGATTGGTAAGGGGATCAAAGGTGACGGGGAGAAGGCGGGAGAATGGGGTTGAGAAACTTATCAGCCATGATTGAATGGCGGAGCAGACTCGATGGGCTGATTGGCCTAATTTCTGCTCCTATGTCTAATGGTCTTGTTACCGTCTGGAAACATGCTCCCTGAAAAGGGGGTGGTAGAAAATCATTCCCCAGGGGCTTTTGAAAGGTAATTTGAGACATATTTGAGCAGGGCTGACCTGCAGGTATACGGGGCAAAGTAGCTGATAAGTGGGATTGAACCGAATGGCTCCTTTTCAAAGGGCAGGCACACCAACAACGGGCTGAATGGCCTCTTTCGGGCCCTGTGGTGTTCTACGAGTCTCAGTTCTCTCTCTCTCTATCTCTCTCTCTCCTGTTTTTGTTTTTTCTCCACAGGATAATGACTCCGACCAGCAGGCGTTCCTGGGAAAATACCGCTCTGCCTTCGAACAGCAGCATCACCACCTCCTGCACTGCCTGGAGAAAACCACAGTGAGATGTTACCCCGTCCGAGGGGGCACTCCCTGCCCACTCGAAACCCTCTTTCCCGCCCTTCCCGCTCCCCCTCTCCCACCCCCCCACACCACCCACCAGCCGCCTCCTCGTTTAACGCCGGGCCTACGCCCTCTCATATGCTCACCTACCCACCTCACCCCGAATGCCCCACACCCCCCAATTTGGGCGTGACAGGGGCTGGCTCCTGGGGCATCGCTGGCAAGGCGGGCATTCCCGGTGCTAGGGGACACTTTGAGGGGCCGTTAAGGGTCACCCCCCACCCCGCGATGCTGGTGTTGGGGGTACAGATGAGGCAACCACTATTCCTGCCCCCTCCACCTGCCCATTGCCCCATCCCCCCCGCCACACCGCCTAACACTTGCCCCGAGGGTACTCTGGTTGTACACGAGGAGGAGGGCAGCCGCTGTCTGATTCGCCCCCACCCGCCTCCCCACCAATCCCCCAATCCCAACAACCCCTCTCCAAATCCCAACCCAGACCGGGGCTCAGAATTCCACAAGTGCTGTTGGGGTGGGCGCGAGGTGGGCGGGTCGGGAATGTCGGGGTTCAGGGGGAGGACGGGACGGGAATGTCGGGGTTTAAGGGGAGGACGGGACGGGAATGTTGGGATTCCAGGGGAAGATGGGAATGTCAGGATTCAGGGGGTGGAAGGGACGGGTATGTCGGGGTTCATGGGGAGAACGGGAATGTTGGGGTTCAGGAGGTGGGCGGGATGGGGATGTCAGGGTTCGGGGGAGAGGATGTGACGGGAATGTCAGGGTTCAGAGGGTGGATGGGACAGGAATGTCGGGGTTCAGAGGGAGAGGACGTGACGGGAATGTCAGGGTTCAGGGGAGGATGGGACGGGAGCGTCGGGGTTCCGGGGGAAGATGGGAATGTCAGGATTCAGGGGGACGATGTGACAGGAATGTCGGGATTTCGGGGGTGGAAGGGACGGGAATGTCGGGGTTCATGGGGTGGACAGGAATGCTGTGGTTCAGAAGGTGGGTGGGATGGGAATGTTGGGGCGCAGGGGGGCAGACGGGATGGGAATGTCGGGGTTTGGGGGGACGACCGGGTGGGAATGTCAGGGTTCAGGGGAAGGACAGGGCGGGAATGTCGGGATTCAGGGGAGAGGACGTGACAGGAATGTCGGGGCTCAGAGGGTGGACAGGATGGGAATGTCGGGTTCAGGGGAAGGACGGGGCGGGAATGTCGGGGTTCAGGGGGTGGATGGCACGGGAATGTCGGGATTCGGGGGTGGGCGGGATGGGAATATCAGGGTTCAGGGGAGGACAGGATGGGAATGTCGGGGTTCAGGGGAGTGAGCGGGACGGGAATGTCGGGGTTCAGGGGTGGGTGGGAATGTCGGGGTTCGGGGTGGGTGGGAATGTCGGGGTTCGGGGTGGGTGGGAATGTCGGGATTCGGGGTGGGTGGGAATGTCGGGGTTCGGTGGGGGGGCAGATGGGAGCGATCTCGGGCCTTCTCTTGCAGCCTCCACTCACATCCCTGTGTCTCTTCCCCCCCCTCCACCACCCCCCACCCCCTCTCCCTCCTCCCAGTGTCACGAGTTTACAGATGAACGTTCGTACTCCGAGGCGTGCGTGACCGAGTCGCTGGGCTATCGGAGTAGCCGGAGCACCTCCCTCTCCTCTCAGCCGGGCTCGGGGACCTCCTGCTGCCCACGCCGCATCAAGAGGCGCCCCAACCACCTGGTGAACTCCACCATGTCCGTCAGCCGCGTGGGGAGCATCCAGGAGCTCAGCATCATCCACATTCAGAGTGGCATCAAGCCAGGAGCGGCACAGAGGTAAAGACACGGGGGCGAGGGAAGGAGGGTTAACAGGGGGAACCGGACAGGGCAGAGGGCATCAAGGTCACCTCACCACCTCCTCCGCGCCAGCTTTACCACCTTACCAACCGCTCTCCACTCCCCGCTCCACCCTCAAGCTTTTATTGCCCATCCCTCATTGCCCCCTTGAGAAGGTGGGGGGTGAGCTGCCTTCTTGAGCCGCTGCAGTCCCCGTGTGGTGTAGGTACACCCACCGCGCTGTTAGGTTCCAGGATTTGACCCAGCGACAGTGAAGGAACGGCCGATATATTTCCAAGTCGGGATGGTGTGTGGGGTTCGGAGGGGAACTTGCAGGTGGTGGTTGTTCCCCATGTGTTTGCTGCCCTTGTCCTTCTAGGTGGTAGAGGTGGTGGGTTTGGGCGGCGCTGTCGAAGGAGCCTTGGCGAGTTGCTGCAGTGCATCTTGTCGATGGTACACACACTGCTGCCCCTGTGCGTCGGTGGTGGTGGAGGGAGTGAATGTTTGTGGATGGGGTGCCGATCGAGCGGGGCTGCTTTGCCCTGGATGGTGTCGAGCTTCTTGAGTGTTGTGGGAGCCGCACTCATCCAGGCAAGTGGGGAGTGTCCCATCACAATTTGTGCCTTGTAGATGGTGGACAGGCTTTGGGGGGGGGAGTCAGGAGGTGAGTTACTCTCCGCAGGATTCCCACAGAGACCCCACTCCTCACTGTTGATGAGGGACCGGGGTCTCTCTCCCTCCTCCACTCTGTACCTTACATTCTAATCCCAGTCGGGATTCTCCCTGGGAAACTGGGAGACACAGCTGGGAATGTAGACTCACTGGTCTAAGAGACATGACACATACACAAACACTTCCAGTTGGACAGTTAATGGAAACAAATATAAAGTCTTTTATTTTGTCTTTCTCTCCCCTCCATTTCTCTCCGTTCCTTTGTCTGCATCCCTCCCTTTCTCCTTCTCTCTCTGTCCCTCTCCCTCTATCTCTCTCTCTCTCTCTCTCTCTCTCTCTTTCTCCCTCCCTCCCCTCTTCTTCCCTCTCTCTCTCTCCCCCTCCCTCCACTCTCACTCTATCTTTCACCCCCTCTCTCTTCCTCCCTCCCCCTCTCCCTCCCTCTCTCTTCTCTCTCTCCCTCCCTCTCTCACTCCCTCTCTCTCTTCCTCTCTCCCTCCCTCGCCCTCTCTCTTCCTCCCTCTCTCCCTCGCCCTCACTCTCTCTCTCTCCCTCCCTCTCCTCCCCTCTCCCTCCCTCCCTCTCTCTGTCTGTCTCTCTCCCTCACTCTTCCTCTCTCCCCTCCTCCCTTCCTCTCTCTCTATGTCTCTCCTCCCTTTCTCTCCTTCCCTCTCCCTCTCTCTCTCTCACATCCCTCTCCCTCCTTCTATGTCCCCCTCTATCCCTCTTTCACTCACTCCCACCCTCTCTTCCTCCCTCTCATCCTCCCTCTCTTCCTCCTCTCTCTCTCCTTCCCTCCCTCTCCCCTCTCTATCTCCCTCTCTATCTCCCTCTCTATCTCCCTCTCTTCCTCCCTCTCCCTCCCTCTCCCTCCCTTCCTCCCTCTCTCTCTCTCTCCCTCCCTCCCTTCCTCCCTCACTCTCTCCCTCCCTCTCTTCCTCCCTCTCACTCTCTCCCTCCCTCTTCCTCCGTCCCCTCCTCCCTCTCTATGTCTCTCCTCCCTTTCTCTCCTTTCCTCTCTCTCCCTCTCCTCTCTCTCTCTCTCTCTCCTCCCTCTCCCTCCTTCTATGTCCCCCTCTATCCCTTTTTCACTCACTCCCACCCTCTCTTCCTCCCTCTCCTCCTCCCTCTCTTCCTCCTCTCTCTCCTTCCCTCCCACCCCCCTCTCTATCTCCCTCTCTCCCTCCCTCTCTTCCTCCCTCACTCTCTCCCTCCCTCCCTCTCCCTCTCTCCCTCTCTCCCTCCATCTCTTTCTCTCTTCCCCCTCGCTCGCCTCAACCTCCCTCCCTTCCTCCCCCTCTCTCCCTCTATCTCTTTCTCTCTCTCCCCTCCCCTCCCCTCCCTCCCTCCCTCCCTCTCCCTCTCAGCCGCTCGAGCCTCAACGCCAAGCTGCCCGACTCTCTGAAGGGGAACTGCTGCCTCTCTGACCTGCCCACGACCAGCATCACCTTCCCCTCGGCGTTGGCCGACACGCCTGATGACAGCCCACCCGACTCACTGGCAATTCTCAGGAACTCTGGACTCACAGCTGCCTACCCTCCAGACACCATCCGAATCTCGTCCTTATAGACACTCGGCAGGAGAGAGTGCGACCGGAAACAACAGCTGTCTTCCCTCTGCTGTCTATTTCACCAGGAAGGACTGGAACTTTACACTTAACGGTTAACTGTGAGGGGTAGTTTAAGGGGTCACTAGTGAGCGTTACCCAAAGTAACTAGCGATACAGGTGAAATTGTATTTTATAAAACACACTGTGAGAAGCACTATTAATGATATCAGGTCGAACACTATCATGCATGCAAAACTCCCACCATCTCTCTGCATGTCTTCTGCATCCAGACTGAGGGCCATCGTTAATCATTCTCTCCCATCACAGTGTACAATGCATGTTCTATAGGCAGTCGAATGGTTAAACCACCAATATGCATGGGTAACTGTGGGCGTTTCAGCTCCGCGCACCCACCAACGCCCACCACCCCCAGCCTGCCTGCCCTTTCTCCTCCTCCCCGCCACCTTGACCCCCTAGGGCGAGAGGCCCAATTGTCAGGGCGTGCGTGTGTGTTTTTCAGGCGATGGAGGTGTGGGGTTGATCAGTCACACTAATCAGAAGGGGACTAGTTTTTTTTTTCGAATCTATATACTCACATGGAGTTGATCCGTCGGGGAGCGTGCTATTAATTCGATTCCAAGCCAGTTGGTGAAGTAGGCAACTCAACACTGATACAGTTCTTGCTGATGGTTTTATTTACAGAGTGCAGCATTACATATGCCTGCTTCCTACGTAACCCCGACCCCGGGTTCCAGCAGTCTCTCTATATAAGTGCTCTAGGTACTGAATTAAATCTCCTTTGCACCTTCTCGAGGGCCTTTGTTAATTTGATCCCAAACCAGTTGGTCGAATGTGAAACTCAGTACTGATAGCTTACTTGAATACAGGTTTATCTACAGAATGCAGGATCACACATGCCTGCTTCCTAACTAACCCCAAGCGGTCTCTCTTTATAAGTGCTCCAGGCAAATAATTGAATAACGCCCTTCACCAGGTGTATCCTAACAATATTATTTACCGACCATTAACATATGCATCGTGCGGCCCCCCTATCCAGGCTCCTGTCCCGTTTGGACCCTCCAGGCACACCCCTTCCTTCCCTCAACCCCAAAACTGGCGGGGAAGCCTGAGTCGGCGAATTTCAGGACAATGTGGGATGCCGACAGGGTGGGGGTGGGGGGCTAAGGGAGGTGCGACAATAGGCGTGGAGCTTGTACATAAGGGGTTAGCCAGACGATCATCGGCCTCTCTTACTTGCATCAGTCCGGGAAGGAACAGGGAGATGGGGAGAGCGGCAAGAGGAGGGTTGGGTTTTTAATTGAACAAAAGCACTCTTATAACTTAAAAGCAATACAATGTATATAATTCAGGGCTCTCTACAATCCATCCATTCATCTCTTTGTTTCCGCCTCCCTTCTCTCTCTCCCTCCGCCACCATCATGTCTTCCTGCCCCACCCTCTTGTCCCTGTCTCTCTTCCTCTCAGTCGCCACCCTCCCCACCCGCCATTCTCACCTTCAGCATATTTTTTTTGTGACACTATAGCTGTGAGGAACTTTCGAAGTTGAGGTTTGACCCACGGAGAGAAGATGTTCCAGCTCATCAGTCTAATAAAAATGAAATCCAAAGCTCTCCAATACTTTGTCTCCTCTCTCTCTCACTCTCTCTCTCTGCTCTTATCATCTTCAATATGGTGCTAATTAACAGCTCCGTCAAGGAGCTAGCACCGTTACGATGGAGCGAACGGCCTCCTCTTACACAGCGCATTCCACGATGGTGTGAATAGAAATCGGAAAATTGTGTTAAACGTATCACAGACGTTTGTTAGACCGCGCTCTCGGAGGGTCAGTGCTGATGGAGCGCCGCACTGTCGGAGGGTCAGTGCTGAGGGTACGCCGCGCTCTCGGAGGGTCAGTGCTGAGGGAGTGCCGCACTGTCGGAGGGTCAGTGCTGAGGGAGCGCCGCGCTCTCGGAGGGTCAGTGCTGAGGGAGCTCCGCACTGTCGGAGGGTCAGTGCTGAGGGAGCGCCGCGCTGTCGGAGGGTCAGTGCCGAGGGAGTGCCGCACTGTCGGAGAGTGAGTGCTGAGGGAGTGCCACACTGTTGGGGGGTCAATACTGAGGGAGTGCCGCACTGTCGGTGGGTCAGTAATGAGGGAGCGCCGCACTGTCAGAGGGTCAGTGCTGAGGGAGCGCCGCACTGTCGGAGGGTCAGTGCTGAGGGAGCGCCGCAATGTCGGAGGGCCAGTGCTGAGGGAGTGCCGCACTGTCGGAGGGTCAGTGCTGAGGGAGCGCCGCACTGTCGGAGGGTCAGTGCTGAGGGAGCGCCGCACTGTCGGAGGGTCAGTGCTGAGGGAGCGCCGCACTGTCGGAGGGTCAGTGCTGAGGGAGCGCCGCACTGTCGGAGGGTCAGTGCTGAGGGAGCGCCGCACTGTCGGAGGGTGTGTGCTGAGGGAGCGCTGCACTGTCGGAGGATGAGTACTGAGGGAGCGCCGCACTGTCAGAAGGTCAGTGCTGAGTGGGCACTGTATTTTCATACAAACATACAAAATAGGAGCAGGAGTAGGCCATTCAGCCGCTCAAGACTGCTCCGATAAGATCATGGCTGATCTATTTGTGTTTCAAATTCCACATTCCCATTTACCCCCGATAACCTTTGATTCCCTCACCTCAACAAGAATCTATCTACCTCGGCCTTAAAAATATTCAGCGACCCCCACCACCACCTCCTCCTGAGGCAGAGAATTCCAAAGTCGCACAACCCTCGGAGAGAAAACAATTCTCCTCATCCCTGGGTGACCCCTAATTTTAAAACAGTGCCCACCCCCTAATCCTGGACTCACCCACAAGAGGAAACATCCTTTCCACGTCCACCTTGTCGAGGCCATTCAGGGCCTTGTAAACTTCAATCAAATCACCCCCTCACTCTTCTAACCTCCAGTGGAAACAAGCCCAGTCTGTCCAACCTTTCCTCATCAGACAACCCACTCATTCCAGGCGTCAATCTAGTAAACCTCCTCTGAACCACCTCCAACGCATTTACATCCTTCCTTAAACAAGGAGATCAAAACTACACACAGTATTCTCACCAACGCCCTGTATAATTGAAGCATCACATCTTTACTTTTATGCTCAATCCCTCTCATAATAAAGGATAGGATTCCATTCACCTTCTGAATTACTTGCTGCACCTGCATACCAACTTTTTGTGACTCATGCACTCGAACGCCCAGATCCCTCTGCGCCTCGGAGTTCTGCACCCATTCTCCGTTTAAGTAATAATCTGCTTTTTTATTCTTCCTGCCAAAGTGAGCAACTTCACATTTTCCTACACTCAACCTATCAATATCCTTCTGCAATCTCCTTATGTCTTCTTCACAACATACCTTCCTACCTATCTTTGTGTCATCTGCGAATTTAGCTACCGTGCCTTCACCTAAGCCATTGATATAAATTGTACAAAGTTGAGGCCCCAGCACCTGGGAGACGCCACTCGTCACATCCTGCCAATCAGAAAAAGACCCATTTATGCATACTCTCTGTCTTCTGCCTGCCAGCCAATCTTCTACCCACGCTAACATGTTACTCCCTACACCATGAGCTTTAATATTCTGTAATAACCTTTGATGTGGCCCCTTATCTGGAAATCCAAGTACAGCACGTCTACAGGTTCCCCTTTATCCACATCGCATGTTACTCCTTCAAAAAACTCCAGCGAGTTCATGATTTGCTAAACAGGATTTCCCTTTCACCAAACCATGCTGCCTCTTCCTGATTATCTTGAGTTTCTCTAAGCGCCCAGCTCTAACCTCCTTCACCATCCATTTTTAACACCTTCCCCCACCACACACGTCAAGCTAGCTGGCCTGTAGTTTCCTGTTTCCTGCCTCCCTCCCTTCTTGAATCGAGGGGTTATATTTCCTTCTTTCCAGTCTGATGCAACCTTTCCAGAATCTAGGGAATTTTGGAAAATTAACACCTACGTATCGACTACCTCATTAGCCACCTCTGTTAAGACCCTCCATCAGGACCCAGAGACTTGTCAGCCCACAGCTCCATCAGTTTGTTCAGTACCTCTTCCCTACTGATTGTAATTTTACCAAGTTCCTCTCTCCCCACCACCTCCTGATTTACAGCTACGACTGGAAGGTTTTTTGTATCCTCTATAGTGAAGCAATATTTGTTCATTTCATCCGCCATTTCCTTATTTTCTACTATTAACCCCTCCACTGTCACTCTCTAGAGGACCAACACTCACTTTACCTTTTTAAATACCGGTAGAAACTCTTGCTATCCGTTTTTACATTTCTAGCTAGCTTCCTCTCAAACTCTAATTTCTTTCTCCTGATTAGTCATTCTCTGCCGTTCTTTATATTCTGACCAAGCATCTGTCCTGTCACTCATCGTTGCAGAGTTTTATGCTTTTTCCTTAAGTCTGATGCTTTCCTTAACTACTTTCGTTAACCACGGATGGTGGATCCTCCCCTTAGAATTTTTCTTTATAATAGGAATGTACTTATCCTGAATACTCTGAAATATCCCCTTAAATGTCTGTCACTGCTCCTCTTTTGATCTATCCCCTAGCCTAGTGTCCCAGTTCACTTCAGCGAGCTCAGCTTTCATCCCCACATAGCTGCCCTTATTTAAGTTTAAGACACTAGTCTTAGACCCACTCTTCTCCCTTTCCAACTGGATGTAAAATTCATTCATATTGTGGTCGCTGCTCCCTAGCGGTGCCTTTACTCTGAGGTCATTAATTAATCCTGTCGCGTTACACAACACCAAGTCTAATATAACCTGCTCTCTGGTTGGTTCCAGAACGTGCTGCTCTAAGGAACTATCTCGAAAGCGTTCTATTAACTCCTCACCCAGGCTACTACTGCCAATCTGGTGTTTCCAGTTTATGTGTAGAGTGTTGCCATCCCTTTATCACAAGCGCCCAATATTTCTTCTTGTCTGCTTTGTCCTACATTGTGGTCACTGTTAGGGGACGTGTAGACCACTCCCACTAATGACTTGTTCCCTTAATATTCCTCATCTCCACGCAAACCGATTCTACACCCTGATCTCCTGAACCAAGGTCATCTCTAACTATTGCACAAGTGCCATCCATGATTAACAGCGCTACCCCTCCACCTTTACCTAGCTCCCTATTCTTCTTGAATCTCATATACCCCTCAATCTTCAGGACCCAATCCTTGTCATCCTACAGGCACATCTATCATATCATATTTATTCACTTCAATGTGCTCGATCAATCAGTTTACTTTGTTATGAATGCTATGCACATTCAGATACAGAACCTTTAGTTTTGACTTTTTGTTACCTTTGTAACATCTGGTTTTGACTCTTAGTGTTTTCTGAGGTTTTATCTCTCTGCCCCTTCCTGCTACTCTATGACTCTCATTTCCCATATTACTATTAAGGTCTCCTGCTTTGAATCTACCCCTTGATTTGCCATGTTTACCCAAGCTTGATCCCTTGTTTAGTTTAAAGCCCTCTCTACTTCCCTAGTTATGCGATTCGCAAGCACACTGGTCCCATCACGGTTCAGGTGTAAACCATCCCAACAGTACAGCCCCCACTTTCCCCAATATTGGTGCCAGTGCCCCACAAAGCGGAACCCACTTCTCCCACACCAGTCTGCCAGCCACGCCTTCATCTCTCTCATCTTACTTGCCCCGTGCCAGTTTGCACATGGCTCAGGTAATAATCCAGAGATTATCACCTTTGAGGTTCTGCTTCTTAATTTGGTGCCTAGCTTCTCATACCGACTATGCAGAATCTCCCTCCTTGCCCTGCCTATGTCGCTGGTACCTATATGGACCATGACAACTGGATCCTCCCCCTCCCACTGCAAGTTCCTCTCCAGCCCTGAGCAGATGTCCCAAATCCTGGCACCGGGCAGGCAACACAGCCGTCTGGACCCTCGTTCTTTGCTGCAGAGAACAGCGTCAATACCTCTCACTATATTGTCCCCTACTACCCTACATTCCTGTTCGCTCCCCCCTCAATTGAATGGCTCTCTGTACTACAGTGCCATGGTCAGCCTGCTAGTCCACCTTGCAGGCCTCGCTTTCATCCACACAGGTTGGGAGCACCTCAAACCTGTCTGACAACTGCAAAGTCTGAGGCTCCCCCACCACTGTCTGCCCGGTCCCATTACCCGCCTCACTCACAGTCACATCCTCCTGTCCCTCACTGCTGACCAAAACAGGCCATCCTACTCTAAGGGGGGTGACCCCCATCTTCTGGAACAAAGTGTCCAGGTGTTTCTCCCCTTCCCTTACGCTGCGCAGTGTCTGCAGTTCGGCCTCCAGATCAATAATCCTGATCCGGAATTCCTCTAGCTACTTACACTTCCTGCAGACATGTTTGTCATGGATCGCCTTGGCATCAGAAAGTCCCACATTCTACAGCTGCAACACAACACCTGTCCTGCCATTGTTACTAATTTTATTTAGTAAACTTAATTTAATTAGTCACTTAATTAACTTAGAATAATTCCGATGTGTACCACACCCCTTTCCCACGTGAACCTAACTTGCTACTCACTCAGTCTCCGTCACACTTCGGCATAGTTGCCTTGCCTGCTCGTGTGCCCCTTACTGACCGTGTGGTTTGAAAAGCCTGTCTCTTTTATAGACCCTCTGATCAGTCACTAGCTAGTTTAGCTTCAGGCTGCAGTGATTAACACCACTTGAACCAACTGCTTTCAGGTGATTGACAGATAACTGCCACTCCAGTCAGTTCCCTGTTTAACAAACTACCCTAACTTACTTGAAGGTTAGTACTGTGTCTGATCTTGACTCTTAATCTATAGTCAAAACCTGAAAAGGACTTAGCAGAACTTAATACATGAACCTAATTTGCCACTCACTCAGTCTCCATCTCAGTCCGGCTTGGTCGCCTTTATCCTCATGCGCCCCTTAATGTCGGAGGGTCAGTGCTGAGGGAGCACCACACTGTCGGAGGGTCAGTGCTGAGGGAGTGCCGCACTGTCGGAGGGTCAGTGCTGAGGGAGCACTGCGCCTTGGGAGGGTCAGTGCCAAGGGAGCGCAGCACTGTCAGAGGCTCAGTACTGAGAGAGCGCCGCACTGTTGGAGGGTCAGTGCTGAGGGAGCGCCGCGCTGTCAGAGGGTCAGTACTGAGGGAGCGCTGCACTGTCGGGGGATCAGTATTGAGGGAGCGCCGCACTGTCGGGGGGTCAGTACCGAAGGAGTGCCATACTGTCGGAGGGTCAGTACTGAGTGAGCGCCGCGCTGTCGGAGGGTCAGTGCTGAGGGAGCACCGCTCTGTCGGAGGGTCAGTGCTGAGGGAGCGCCGCACTGTCGGAGGGTCAGTGCTGAGTGGGCGCCGCACTGTCGGAGGGTCAGTGCTGAGGGAGCACCGCGCTGTCAGAGGGTCAGTGCTGAGGGAGCGCCGCACTGTCGGAGGGTCAGTGCTGAGGGAGCGCCGCACTGTCGGAGGGTCAGTGCTGAGGGAGCACCGCAGTGTCGGAGGTGCCGTCTTTCGGGATGAAACGTTAAACCCAGGCCCCGTCTGCCCTCTCGGGTGGGTGCAAAAGATTCTACGGCCGCTATTGGAGGGGGCGGGGGAGGGGGGTGGTGGGCAGGTCTCCCTGATGTCCAGGGGGCCAATATTGATCCTTCAACCGACAGGTGACCTGGGCCATTATCACATTGCTGATTATGGGATCTTGCTGTGCGCAACCGGCTTGGACGCTGTTCTCGCTCGCTGTTTGGGGAGGTGTTTGTTGAAAATGTGTGTTCAGGTGGGGTTAGGACTGTGGTGCCTCAAGAATCGGCCCCCCACCTCGTGCCCCCACCCCCTGTGTGGGAAGGGTGTGTGGGAGGGCTGGGGGAGGAAATCCAGCCCGAATCCCAGAGGGAATCCCGTCTTCGGCAACTCGATCCCAGTGATCGACTCACCCAATGGGCTTTGCCCTGAGTTCTGGGAGGTCGAGGGGAGTGTTAACAATTGCGACCCCACCCCCACTCTCCCTCTCCACCTCCTCTCCAGCCCTCCCCAAAGGGGCGCCTGCCCACACACACCCAGCCTGAATGGCCACTCCACCCAGCGGTGAGCCCAGGGAGTGAGTGCGGGTGGGCTATTCGACTGTGAGGGCATCGCGGCCAGCCAAAAGTGTTTCTGATTCCAGCCGGGAGAATGGGGTGGGGGGGGGAATGGGGAAGGCGTGTCTGGAATCAGTAATGTTGATTTCACCAGTCTCGCTCCCCCCCACCCCCACCCCCGCTAACCTTCTAGAAAGTTCTGGAGATTGACACTTGCTGACCTACCCATCACAGGTCATCAAAGGCTCCACCTCTGGGGCTCATCAACGACTTGAATTAAAAAACGTCTTTAATGTAAAATGAATGCAGGCCAGGCAATTCACAGGAATGTCAATCCGAACAAATATTTGGCCCCGACCCACATGAGGGAGAAATCAGGGACCGGTGACCAGAAGCTTTGTCAAAGAGGGAGGTTTTATGGAGGATCTTAAAGGAGGAGAGAGACAGATAGATTTAGGGAGGGAAGTCCAGAGCTTAGGGCCCCAGGCAGCTGAAGGCCCGGTCGCCAATGGCGGAGCGATGGGAATCAGGGGATGCTCAAGAGGCCGGAATTGGAGGAGCGCAGAGATCTCGGAGGGTTGTAGGAGGTTACAGAGATAGGGAGGGATGTAGGGGGCTGGAGGAGGTTACAGAGATAGGGAGGGGTGTAGGGGCTGGAGGAGGTTACAGAGATAGGGAGGGTTGTAGGGGCTGGAGAAGGTTACAGAGATAGGGAGGGTTGTAGGGGCTGGAGGAGGTTACAGAGATAGGGAGGGTTGTAGGGGCTGGAGGAGGTTACAGAGATAGGGAGGGGTGTAGGCGCTGGAGCAGGTTACGGAGATAGGGAGGGTTGTAGGGGCTGGAGGAGGTTACAGAGATAGGGAGGGGGTGTAGGGTCTGGAGGAGGTTACAGAGATAGGGAGGGTTGTAGGCCCTGGAGGAGGTTACAGAGATAGAGAGGATTGTAGGCGCTGGAGGAGGTTACAGAGGTAGGGAGGGGTGTAGGGGCTGGAGGAGGTTACAGAGATAGGGAGGGGTGTAGGGGCTGGAGGAGGTTACAGAGATATGGAGGGGTGTAGGCACTGGAGGAGGTTACAGAGATAGGGAGGGGTGTAGGCGCTGGAGGAGGTTACAGAGATAGGGAGGGTTGTAGGGGGCTGCAGGAGGTTACAGAGATAGGGAAGGGTGTAGGGGCTGGAGGAGGTTACAGAGATAGGAAGGGGTGTAGGCACTGGAGGAGGTTACAGAGATAGGGAGGGGTGTAGGCGCTGGAGGAGGTTACAAAGATAGGGAGGTGTGTAGGGGCTGCAGGAGGTTACAGAGATAGGGAGGGTTGTAGGGGCTGGAGGAGGTTACAGAGATAGGGAGGGGTGTAGGGGCTGGAGGAGGTTACAGAGATAGGGAGGGTAGTAGGGGCTGGAGAAGGTTACAGAGATAGGGAGGGTTGTAGGGGCTGGAGGAGGTTACAGAGATAGGGAGGGTTGTCGGGGCTGGAGGAGGATACAGAGATAGGGAGGGTTGTAGGGGCTGGAGGAGGTTACAGAGATAGGGAGGGGTAGAGGCGTTGGAGGAGGTTACAGAGATAAGGAGGGTTGTAGGGGCTGGAGGAGGTTACAGAGTTAGGGAGGGTTGTAGGCGCTGGAGGAGGTTACAGAGATAGGAAGGGGTGTAGGCGCTGGAGGAGGTTACAGAGAGAGGGAGGGTTGTAAGCGCTTGAGGAGGTTACAGAGATAGGGAGGGTTGTAGAGGCTGGAGGAGGTTACAGAGATAGGGAGGGGTGTAGGGGCTGGAGGAGTTTACAGAGGTAGGGAAGGTTGTTGGGGCTGGAGGAGGTTACAGAGATTGGGAGGGTTGTAGGGGGCTAGAGGAGGTTACAGAGATAGGAAAGGGTGTAGGGGCTGGAGGAGGTTACAGAGATAGGGAGGAGTGTAAGCGCTGGAGGAGGTTACAGAGATAGGGAGGGGTGTAGGGGCTGGAGGAGGTTACAGAGATAGGGAGGGTTGTAGATGCTGGAGGAGGTTACAGAGATAGGGAGGGGTGTAGGGGCTGGAGGTGGTTACAGAGATAGGGAGGGTTGTAGTGGCTGGAGGAGGTTACAGAGATAGGGAGGGGCGTAGGGGCTGGAGGAGGTTACAGAGATAGGGAGGGTAGTAGGGGCTGGAGAAGGTTACAGAGATAGGGAGGGTTGTAGGGGCTGGAGGAGGTTACAGAGATAGGGAGGGTTGTAGGGGCTGGAGAAGGTTACAGAGATAGGGAGGGTTGTAGGCGCTGGAGGAGGTTACAGAGAGAGGGAGGGTTGTCGACGCTGGAGGAGGTTACAGAGATAGGAAGGGGTGTAGGCGCTGGAGGAGGTTACAGAGAGAGGGAGGGTTGTAGGGGCTGGAGGAGGTTACAGAGATAGGAAGGGGTGTAGGCGCTGGAGGAGGTTACAGAGAGAGGGAGCGTTGTAGGCGCTTGAGGAGGTTACAGAGATAGGGAGGGTTGTAGAGGCTGGAGGAGGTTACAGAGATAGGGAGGGGTGTAGGGGCTGGAGGAGGTTACAGAGATAGGGAGGGTATTAGGGCTGGAGGAGGTTACAGAAATAGGGAGGGTTGTAGGGGCTGGAGGTGGTTACAGAGATAGGGAGGGTTGTAGGGGCTGGAGGAGTTTACAGAGGTAGGGAAGGTTGTTGGGGCTGGAGGAGGTTACAGAGATTGGGAGGGTTGTAGGGGGCTAGAGGAGGTTACAGAGATAGGGAGGGGTGTAGGGGCTGGAGGAGGTTACAGAGATAGGGAGAGTTGTAGGGGCTGGAGGAGGTAACAGAGATAGGGAGGGTTGTAGGGGCTGGAGGAGGTTACAGAGATAGGGAGGGGTGTAGGCGCTGGAGGAGGTTACGGAGATAGGGAGGGTTGTAGGGGCTGGAGGAGGTTACAGAGATAGGGAGGGGGTGTAGGGTCTGGAGGAGGTTACGGAGATAGGGAGGGGTGTAGGCACTGGAGGAGGTTACAGAGATAGGAAGGGGTGTAGGCGCTGGAGGAGGTTACAGAGAGAGGGAGGGTTGTAGGCGCTTGAGGAGGTTACAGAGATAGGGAGGGTTGTAGAGGCTGGAGGAGGTTACAGAGATAGGGAGGGGTGTAGGGGCTGGAGGAGGTTACAGAGATAGGGAGGGTATTAGGGCTGGAGGAGGTTACAGAAATAGGGAGGGTTGTAGGGGCTGGAGGTGGTTACAGAGATAGGGAGGGTTGTAGGGGCTGGAGGAGTTTACAGAGGTAGGGAAGGTTGTAGAGGCTGGAGGAGGTTACAGAGATTGGGAGGGTTGTAGGGGGCTAGAGGAGGTTACAGAGATAGGGAGGGGTGTAGGGGCTGGAGGAGGTTACAGAAATAGGGAGGGTTGTAGGGGCTGGAGGTGGTTACAGAGATAGGGAGGGTTGTAGGGGCTGGAGGAGGTTACAGAGATAGGGAGGGTTGTAGGGGCTGGAGGAGGTTACAGAGATAGGGAGGGGTGTAGGCGCTGGAGGAGGTTACGGAGATAGGGAGGGTTGTAGGGGCTGGAGGAGGTTACAGAGATAGGGAGGGGGTGTAGGGTCTGGAGGAGGTTACGGAGGTAGGAAGGGGTGTAGGCGCTGGAGGAGGTTACAGAGATAGGGAGGGTTGTAGGGGCTGGAGGAGGTTACAGAGATTGGGAAGGTTGTAACGCTGGAGGAGGTTACGGAGATAGGGAGGGTTGTAGGGGCTGGAGGAGGTTACAGAGATAGGGAGGGGGTGTAGGGTCTGGAGGAGGTTACAGAGATAGGAAGGGGTGTAGGCGCTGGAGGAAGTTACAGAGATAGGAAAGGGTGTAGGGGCTGGAGGAGGTTACAGAGATTGGGAAGGTTGTAGGGACTGGAGGAGGTTACAGAGATAGGGAGGAGTGTAAGCGCTGGAGGAGGTTACAGAGATAGGGAGGGGTGTAGGGGCTGGAGGAGGTTACAGAGATAGGGAGGGTTGTAGGGGCTGGAGCAGGTTACAGAGATAGGGAGGGTTGTAGGTGCTGGAGGAGGTTACAGAGATAGGAATGGGTGTAGGGGCTGGAGGAAGTTACAGAGATAGGGAGGGGTGTAGGGTCTGGAGGAGGTTACAGAGATTGGGAAGGTTGTAGGGACTGGAGGAGGTTACAGAGATAGGGAGCGTTGTAGGCCCTGGAGGAGGTTACAGAGTTAGGGAGGAGTGTGAGCGCTGGAAGAGGTTACAGAGATAGGGAAGGGTGTAGGGGCTGGAGGAGGTTACAGAGATAGGGAGGGGTGTAGGGGCTGGAGGAGGTTACAGAGATATGGAGTGGTGCAGTCGCTGGAGGGGGTTACAGAGATAGGGAGGGGTGTAGGGGCTGGAGGAGGTTACAGAGATAGGAAGGGGTGTAGGGGCTGGAGGGGGTTACAGAGATAGGGAGGGGTGTAGGCGCTGGAGGAGGTTACAAAGACAGGGAGGGGTGTAGGGGCTGGAGGGGGTTACAGAGATAGGAAGGGGTGTAGGGGCTGGAGGGGGTTACAGAGATAGGGAGGGGTTTTGGCGTTGGAGGAGGTTACAAAGACAGGGAGGGGTGTAGGGGCTGGAGGAGGTTACAGAGATAGGAAGGGGTGTAGGGGCTGGAGGAGGTTACAGAGATTGGGAAGGTTGTAGGGACTGGAGGAGGTTACAGAGATAGGGAGCGTTGTAGGCCCTGGAGGAGGTTACAGAGATAGGGAGGAGTGTAAGCGCTGGAGGAGGTTACAGAGATAGGGAGGGGTGTAGGGGCTGGAGGAGGTTACAGAGATAGGGAGGGTTGTAGGGGCTGGAGGAGGTTACGGAGATAGGGAGGGGTGTAGGGGCTGGAGGAGGTTACAGAGATATGGAGGGGTGCAGGCGCTGTAGGGGGTTACAGAGATGGGGAGGGGTGTAGGCCCTGGAGGAGGTTACAGAGATAGGGAGGGTTGTAGGCGCTGGAGGAGGTTACAGAGATAGGAAGGGGTGTAGGGGCTGGAGGAGGTTACAGAGATAGGGAGGGGTGTCGGGTCTGGAGGAGGTTACAGAGATTGGGAAGGTTGTAGGGACTGGAGGAGGTTACAGCGATAGGGAGCGTTGTAGGCCCTGGAGGAGGTTACAGAGTTAGGGAGGAGTGTAGGGGCTGGAGGAGTTTACAGAGATAGGAAGGGTTGTAGGGGGCTGGAGGAGGTTACAGAGATAGGGAGGGGTGTAAGGGCTGGAGGAGGTTACAGAGATAGGGAGGGTTGTAGGGGCTGGAGGAGGTTACAGAGATAGGGAGGGGTGTAGGCCCTGGAGGAGGTTACAGAGATAGGGAGGGGTTTAGGCGCTGGAGGAGGTTACAGAGATAGGGAGGGTTGTAGGCGCTGGAGGAGGTTACAGAGATAGGGAGAGGTGTCGGCCCTGGAGGAGGTGACAGTGATGGGGGGAGGCCGGGGAGTGATTTAAAAACGAGGACGCGAGGTGCTCGATTGTTGGGGCCGGAAGTCCAATGCCTGGGTGTCAGAGAAGCAGCGTCTTGCGAGAGCTTGTGGTTGTGTGACATCCTGTGCTCGAGGCTGTACGCTGGGAGGAAGTGGGTGCAGGAAGGTAAAAGGGGATTCTGAGGAGGCAGCCTCACATACCCGATACAATGAGCAAGACCCACGTCCCCTCCGGGCTGCTCTCTGAGCACGAGAACCAGGTCCTGTTCGAACTCCTGGGCCGCAAGACAGTGGTGAGTTTACAGCACTCATTCTGGTCCATCCCTCCCTCTCCCAAAATTGAGCCCTTTTGCAGGACATAATCTACTCGCACAGCAAGATTCCAGGCTGATTCTCACACAGGGCAGGTAAAAGAGACGTACAAAGAGTCTAGTTAGTCTCAGTGTGTGTGTGGGACCCGTACCCCAGTGAGAGTCAGTGTGTGTGTGGGACCCGTACCCCAGTGAGAGTCAGTGTGTGTGGGACCCGTACCCCAGTGAGAGTCAGTGTGTGTGGGACCCGTACCCCAGTGAGAGTCAGGGTGTGTGTGGGACCCGTACCCCAGTGAGAGTCAGTGTGTGTGTGGGACCCGTACCCCAGTGAGAGTCAGTGTGTGTGTGGGACCCGTACCCCAGTGAGAGTCAGTGTGTGTCAGGGACCCGTACCCCAGTGAGGGTCAATGTGTGTGTGGGACCCGTTCCCCAGTGAGGGTCAGTGTGTGTGTGGGACCCGTACCCCAGTGAGAGTCAGTGTGTGTGTGGGACCCGTACCCCAGTGAGAGTCAGTGTGCGTGGGACCCGTACCCCAGTGAGAGTCAGTGTGTGTGTGGGACCCGTACCCCAGTGAGAGTCAGTGTGTGTCTGGGACCCGTACCCCAGTGAGAGTCAGTGTGTGTGGGACCCATACCCCAGTGAGAGTCAGTGTGTGTGGGACCCGTACCCCAGTGAGAGTCAGTGTGTGTGTGGGACCCATACCTCAGTGAGAGTCAGTGTGTGTGGGACCCGTACCCCAGTGAGAGTCAGTGTGTGTGGGACCCGTACCCCAGTGAGAGTCAGTGTGTGTGTGGGACCCGTACCCCAGTGAGAGTCAGTGTGTGTGGGACCCATACCCCAGTGAGAGTCAGTGTGTGTGGGACCCGTACCCCAGTGAGAGTCAGTGTGTGTGTGGGACCCGTACCCCAGTGAGAGTCAGTGTGTGTGTGGGACCCGTACCCCAGTGAGAGTCAGTGTGTGTGTGGGACCCGTACCCCAGTGAGAGTCAGTGTGTGTGTGGGACCCGTACCCCAGTGAGAGTCAGTGTGTGTGGGACCTGTACCCCAGTGAGAGTCAGTGTGTGTGTGGGACCCGTACCCCAGTGAGAGTCAGTGTGTGTGGGACCCGTACCCCAGTGAGAGTCAGTGTGTGTGGGACCCGTACCCCAGTGAGAGTCAGTGTGTTTGGGACCCGTACCCTAGTGAGAGTTGAACACTCCCAGGGCAGGTACAGCACGGGGTTAGATACAGAGTAAAGCTCCCTCTACACCGTCCCCATCAAACACTCCCAGGACAGGTACAGCACGGGGTTAGATACAGAGTAAAGCTCCCTCTACACTGTCCCCATCAAACACTCCCAGGGCAGGTACAGCACGGGGTTAGATACAGAGTAAAGCTCCCTCTACACCGTCCCCATCAAACACTCCCAGGACAGGTACAGCACGGGGTTAGATACAGAGTAAATCTCCCTCTACACCGTCCCCATCAAACACTCCCAGGGCAGGGACAGGAAGTTTTGAAGGGTGAATCTCCCTCTTTCTTGCCCTGTTCTTGGTGACTGATCTTCTATTTTGAGTTGTTTCCTGTTTGTACAGAGCAGCCAATCAGACGCCTCAACATCAAACCACTTCCCCCTTGTCCCCACAGCGTCTGCAACACTCGACACTGAGTCAACAAAACTAAGCTCATCGGCTGATCTCAGAATGGCCAACCCCACAGCAGCCTGGCGTCAGACCCTGGCTCAGGCCTTATGGGAAGGCCCGAATGTTTGGCTATTTGAGCACATGAGGCATCACACGATCGACACACACCTGTACTCTGTACAATACAATCTGTAGCTGAGGGAGCGCCGCACTGTCGGAGGGTCAGTGCTGAGGGAGCGCCGCACTGTCGGAGGGTCAGCGCTGAGGGAGTGCCGCACTGTCGGAGGGTCAGTGCTGAGGGAGCGCCGCGCTGTCGGAGGGTCAGTGCTGAGGGAGCGCCGCACTGTCAGAGGGTCAGTGCTGAGGGAGCGCCGCACTGTCGGAGGGTCAGCGCTGTGGGAGTGCTGCACTGTCGGAGGGTCAGTGCTGAGGGAGCGCCGCGCTGTCGGAGGGTCAGTACTGAGGGAGCGCCGCACTGTCGGAGGGTCGGTGCTGAGGGAGTGCCGCACTGTCGGAGGGTCAGTGCTGAGGGAGAGTCCTGCTCCTACTGGCCCCTTGCCAGCCCTGCCCACTGCACACGAGATCAAGGGAAGTGGTCAGGACTGCGGAGCAGGACGTGGGGGATGAATAACCCTCCCTGTCATCCGCATACCCTCCCCGTTCCACCCACCCCCCAACGTCTGGGACTGTGCCCATCCCTGAGTGACCGAGCTCCAGCATTTGCTCAGTTCTGTTCACTCACATACACTTGGCTGTGTTGACCGCTGCTCTCTCTCTCTCTCTCTCTCTCTCTCCACAGACAATGGCCACCACAGTAGTGCAGGTGTACCTGGCACTGCCCAACAACAGTAACCACTGGACCAAGTGCCACTCTGGTGTGGCCTGCTTCGTTAAAGACAATCCAAAACGATCATACTACATCAGGGTTTACAGCTTGAAGGTAGGTTCCAATTCACCTTGGATCACAATAGTGGTCTAACCGAGGGACACGGAGACCGGAACTGTGCACAGTGCTCCGAGTGTGGTCTAACCGAGGGATACCGAGACCGGAACTGTGCACAGTGCTCCGAGTGTGGTCTAACCGAGGGATACGGAGACCGGAACTGTGCACGGTGCTCCGAGTGTGGTCTAACCGAGGGATACGGACACCGGAACTGTGCACGGTGCTCCGAGTGTGGTCTAACCGAGGGATACGGAGACCGGAACTGTGCACAGTGCTCCGAGTGTGGTCTAACTGAGGGATATGGAGACCGGAACTGTGCACGGTGCTCCGAGTGTGGTCTAACCGAGGGATATGGAGACCGGGAACTGTGCACGGTGCTCCGAGTGTGGTCTAACCGAGGGACACGGAGACCGGAACTGTGCACAGTGCTCCGAGTGTGGTCTAACCAAGGGGTACGGAGACTGGAACTGTGCACGGTGCTCCAAGTGTGATCTAACCAAGGGATCGGAGACCGGAACTGTGCACTGTCGGAGGGTCAGTGCTGAGGGAGCACCGCACTGTTGGAGGGTCAGTACTGAGGGAGGGCCGCACTGTCGGAGGGTCAGTGCTGAGGGAGCGCCGCACTGTCGGAGGGTCAGTGCTGAGGGAGCGCCGCACTGTCGGAGGGTCAGTGCTGAGGGAGCGCCGCACTGTCGGACGGTCAGTGCTGAGGGAGCGCCGCACTGTCGGAGGGTCAGTGCTGAGGGAGCGCCGCACTATCGGAGGATCAGTGCTGAGGGAGCGCCGCACTGCCGGAGGGTCAGTGCTGAGGGAGCGCCGCACTGTCGGAGGAGCAGAGGGCAGGGCTGGGGTAGCTCTCCCGGTGTCCTGAGGCTGATATTTAACCCTCAACCAACATTACTAACAGGTGATCTGGGTCATTATCACATTGCTCTTTGTGGGAGCTTGCTGTGCGCAAATTGGCTGCTGAGTTTCCTACATTACAACAAGGAGCGGACTTCGACAGGACGCAAGGGGCTTTGGGATGTTTGGGGGTGGGGTGGAGAAATGGGGGTCCGGCGAAGGGATTTAACTGTATCCATCTCTCCCTGACAGGAAGGGAAGTTAATCTGGGAACAGGAATTGTACAACCAGATCCGATATACATCGAAGCAGCCATACTTCCACACATTCCCGGCTGATGTGAGTGCTATCCTTTGCTCGGAGTAAAGATGGATGTTATTATCTTTACAATTTTGGGAATATAATGATATTCTGTAAATAAGGCTGTGTGTATGTGTGCCCTTGATTAACTATACTGGGGGGGAGGTTCATAGAGATAGCTTGTCTGTGGGAACTGAGAGAGAGAAAGGTAAAGGAGTTAGAAGCATGCATTTGTAACGCGAGGCTCTGGTGAAGTTGGAACTACAAGTAAATAAGTTGGGCTTTAAAATTTGCTTTGGGTGTTAGGTAAGCGCTTGACTTTGCAGCTGCTAAATTCAGTAACCTATCAGCAGGAAGGTAGTTTCCAGTGAACTTCAGGGCAGGTTGCCTGGGTGAGCGCAGCTCCCACAACACTCAAGAAGCTCGACACCGTCCAGGGCAAAGCAGCCCCCGCTTGATCGGCGCCCCATCCACAAACATTCACTCCCTCCACCACCGACGCACAGTAGGCAGCAGTGTATGTGTACCATCTACAAGACGCACTGCAGCAACTCGCCAAGGCTCCTTCGACAGCGCCGCCCAAACCCACGACCTCTACCGTCTAGAAGGACAAGGGCAGCAGACACATGGGGAACAACCACCACCTGCAAGTTCCCCTCCGAGCCACTCACCATCCCGACTTGGAAATATATCGGCCGTTCCTTCACTGTCACTGGGTCCAAATCCTGGAACTCCCTCCCTAACAGCACGGTGGGTGTACCTACACCACACGGGGACTGCAGCGGCTCAAGAAGGCGGCTCACCACTGCCTTCCCAAGGGGGCAATTAGGGATGGGAAATAAATGCTGGGCCCAGCCAGCGACACCCACAATTCGTAAACAAATAAAGAAACGTCCTGGGACTGGATCGTTGACAGAATCCCGGTCAGTAGAAATCCCGGGAAGGTGTGGGGCTGCTTGGAGGCAGTGACTGTTTCACAGTCCACATGAGAATCCCAACTTGTTTCCCACTTCCCATGGACTGATCATCCGTTTTGGAGTTTGGTGGAGTTTTATTGAGAGGTACACTTTACCTATATTCTGCCTCTGTTAGCTGGTTGAAAAGTTTCTAAAACTTGCTTATAATCATCAAACTTTGGTACTATTTCCTGACGCGCTGTCTGAGTTTTTACCTGATGGTTATATCGCTGTCAAATTCGAACAGTTTGAAAGGGCAATCTGGATCCCAGTGTTAGGCAATGCGCAGCTAAACTGGAACGGGTATAAAATAACAAACACCCCCCCCTTTTTAACCGTGTAACAGTAATGACTTGACTTTTCAGCCGTTGGGTTTGAAAGGGGAGTTTAAGGGACTTTTACAGCTCACAAAGGACTCATGAGTAAACACAAGGGGAATTTGTTCAATTTCGTTTGGTCCCAAACCCGAGGCAATCGGAAGACGCGAAAGATTTTTATACGTTGCAAAAGTTGAGTTCAAAGAGGTGCTGAGGACGATGGAATCTGAGACAAAGGGGAAATAAAGGTATTGAAGGAAAGATGTTGTGTTGAGGTGGGTCGGCTGTGTGGGGGGGGAGATCGGCTCTGTGCTGAGAAACGTTGTGAATCTGAAGCAGCCATCCAGTTTCAAGCCAGAAAAGTCCTTCTCCCCAGGGAACAGTCAGTCTCTGAACTTCCTTCGGACTTCCACAGTGGAGTGGAAGAGAGTGAGAAGTCGTGTGGTATACTTTAGTAAAGTAGCAGCAAGTTTTTTTTGCTTTGGGTAATATTACTGGATTTTTATGGTTAAAAATCCATAAGGGAGCTGTGGCCAAGTAATTTAGTTGTGCGTTCTGACCAAGTGGGATGTTTTTGGGGAATGTTTTGTAAGACTGGTTCAATGTGTAATTTTAATCTTATGTGCTTAAGTTTTCTCTTCTTGTTAAATCTTTTAATTTTAAAATCCTAAGAGTGTCACTGGGATTCTATGCTTCTGGGATCAGTAGTTTTCCCCTCATTTCCAAAATACAAAAAGAAAAGTTATGATCAGGAAGACAACTTTTCCTCTGGGATTTGACTTGCTCAGCGAGTAACATCAGCTGCGGTTGTAGCATCGGAGGTCGAGAGAGAGGTGTGGAGAGACACGGTGTTGGCAAAGAGGGGTGGGGGGGCGACATAAATTAGAGGGCACAATTTGAAAGGGGAACAGGAACTGAGACAGACTGGAGGGGAGCATGTATGGAAACAAATCTTTGAAGGTCAAATTGACAAGTCTGCTTGAAAATTTAAGGATAGAAGAAAGGGATTTATTCTAAAATCGTTGTAAATCACTGGACTTGGCCTGAACTGGAAGATTGTGTCCAATTCTGGGCCCCGCACTTTGGGAAGGACGTCAAGGGCTTCGGAGAGGGTGCGGAGGGAGGGAGATTTACCAGGACGGTTCCCGGGGGTGAGGGGGACTTCAGTTCATGTGGAGGGACTGGAGAAGCTGGGATTGTTCCCCTTTAGAGCGGAGAAGGTTAAGGGGCAGATTGAATCGAGGCGTTCAGAATCACGAGGGGGGGGGTTTGGATCGAGTGAATAAGGAGAAACTGTTTCCAGTGGCGGGAGGGTCGGTAACCAGAGGGAGAGGGGGACACAGATTGAAGAGAATCGGTAAAAGATCCAGAGAGGGGGGAGATGAGGAGAATGTTTTTGACCCAGCGAGTTGTTGTGATCTGGAAGGCGCTGCCTGAAAGGGCGGCGGAAGCAGATTCAATAGGAACGTTCAAAATGGGGGGAATTGGGGAAATACTCGAAGGGGAATAAATTGCTGGTTGTGTGTAGCAGAGACGGGGCGGTAAGTCCAATTGGTGGGTTTGTGTGCGGGTCGCTGTCTGTAGATGTGTTGCTCTCCCTCCCTGTGTTTTTATTAATCATGGATTCATTAGTCCCTCGCTCTCTCTCTCTCTCTCTCACTCGTTCACAGGACTGTCAGGCAGGGCTTAGCTTCGCAGACGAATATGAAGCTGGGCTCTTTCAGGGAATCGTGGAAGAAAAGATTAGATCCAGGCAGACGAGACAGGGAGATGGCCGCTCAAGACATGGTGAGGGGGGGATGGGGTTTGAGGGTGGCTGAGGGGGGGATGTAGTTTGAGACTGGGTGAGGGGGGTGGGGGTTGGGGATTGGGTGAGGGGGGTGGGGGTTGGAGATGGGGTGAGGGGAGTGGGGGTTGGAGATTGGGTGAGGGGGGTGGGGTTTGGAGACTGGGTGAGGGGGTTGGGTGAGGGGGGTGGGGGTTGGGTGAGGGGGGTTGGAGATTGGGTGAGTGGGGTAGGGGTTGGGTGGGTTTGGGTGAGGGGGTGGGGGTTGGGTGAGGGGGGTGGGGTTGGGTGAGGGGGTGGGGATTGGGTGAGGGGGGTGGGGGTTGGAGACTGGGTGAAGGGGGTTGGGGTTGGGTGAGGGGGGTTGGAGATTGGGTGAGGCGGGTAGGGGTTGGGTGAGCGGGGTGGGGGTTGGGTGAGGGGGTGGGGATTGGGTGAGGGGGGTGGGGGTTGGAGACTGGGTGAGGGGGGTGGGGATTGGGTGAGGAGGGTGGGGGTTGGAGACTGGGTGAGGGGTGGGGATTGGGTGAGGAGGGTGGGGGTTGGAGACTGGGTGAGGAGGGTGGGGGTTGGAGACTGGGTGAGGGGGGTGGGGGTTGGGTGGGGGAGTGGGTGTTGGGTGAGGGGGGTGGGGGTTGGGAGGGGTTTGGGTGGGGGAGTGGGTGTTGGGTGAGGGGGGTGGGGGTTGGGTGAGGGCGGTGGGGGGTTGGGTGAGGGGGGTGGGGGTGGTGTGATGGGGGTGGGGGTTGGTGAGGGGGGTGGGGGTTGAGTGAGGGTGGGGGTTTGTGTGAGGGGTTTGGGGGTTGGGTGAGTGCGGTGAGGGGTTGGGTGAGGGGGGTGGGGGTTGGGTGGGGGGGTGGGGGGTTGGGTGAGGGGGGTTGGGTGAGGGGGGTGGGGGTTGGGTGAGGGGGTGAGGGGTGGGTGAGGGGGGTTGGGGTTGGGTGAGGGGGGTGGGGGTTGGGTGATGGGGGTGGGTGTTGGGTGAGGGGGTGGGGGTTGGGTGAGGGGGGTGGGGTTTGGGTGAGGGGGGTGGGGGTTGGGTGAGGGGGGTGGGGGTTGGGTGAGGGGGGTTGGGGTTGGGTGAGGAGGGTGGGGTTTGGGTGAGGGGGGGGTGGGGTTTGGGTGAGGGGGGTGGGGGTTGGGTGAGGGGGTGGAGATTGGGTGAGGGGGTGGGGGTTGGATGAGGGGGTGGGGGTTGGGTGATGGGGGTGGGGGTTGGAGATTGGACTCTTACTGATACGCCCTCTCTCTCTCTCTCTCTCCTGTACTTTCCTCTCTATCACTAGAAAAACGTGATCTTGGGAAACCGGCTCCACCACAAGCTCCTGAAGGTGAGTAATGCCGCTCGAGTGTGTCAGCACCACCCTCGGCTGAGCCCTGGCACTGCCTCCTGGTGCCAACTCCCCTCACGACGCAGGCTGTCCGCTCAGCAAGCGGTGAGAGCGGGCGATATCTGTCCCTCAGCTGCCACACTGGGCCGCAATACTCAGGGGATTCGTTTCCCTACCAAACGCGTACGTTAATCTTTATCCACACTCGCCGGAGCCCCCCCGCCCCACCCTCTGAGCAGCGGCAGACATCTTTGTGTGATGCCTTTGCAGTCGAATATCCAGCACCCACGACAGGGCCGCTCTGACCAGAGGTTGCGTGGCTCCCAGGACACGACGGGGAGGTTGGGCGGTAGGTGGGGGTGGTGCAGTGGCGGTCCGGGGTGGGGTTTGGGTAGGGAGGCTGTGAAGGGCGATTGTGAATAACTAAAAGCTGCCTCTCTCTCCCACAGGCAGGAGGGTCTCCATGCCACTCCTCAGGTGCCTCCGGTGGAATCAGGCGGTGAGTTACGCCAGCTGAAAATTGACCGTCCGAGTCTCACTGTAGCTCAGCAAAGCCCAAGGAGGAGGCCATTCAGCCCATCATGCCTGTGCTTGCTCTTTGAAAAATCTATCCCATTAATCCCACTCTCCCCACCCCCACCCCGGCTCTTTTCCCCTTCGAGTATTTCTCCAATTCCCCCCTTTTTGAACGTTCCTATTGAATCTGCTTCCACCGCCCTTTCAGGCAGCGCCTTCCAGATCACAACAACTCGCTGGGTCAAAAACATTCTCCTCATCTCCCCCACCCCCCTCTGGATCTTTTACCGATTCTCTTCAATCTGTGTCCCCCACCCTCCTCTGGTCACCGACCCTCCCGCCACTGGAAACAGTTTCTCCTTATTCACTCGATCCAAACCCCCCCCTCGTGATTCTGAACGCCTCAATTCAATCTCCCCCTTAACCTTCTCCGCTCTAAGGAGAACAATCCCAACTTCTCCAGTCTCTCCAGATGAACTGAAGTCCCCTCATCCACGGGAAACATTCTGGTAAATCTCCTCCGCACCCTCTCCACATCGCCATCCTCGTCAAAATCGCTCCCGTCTGTTGATTTATCAATCCATCTGGAATTTTCCAATGAATTTTCCTCCCTATCTCTGTAACCTCCTCCAGCCCCTACAACCCTCCCTATCTCTGTAACCTCCTCCAGCCCCTACAACCCTCCCTATCTCTGTAACCTCCTCCACCCCCTACAACCCTCCCTATCTCTGTAACCTCCTCCAGCCCCCTACAACCCTCCCTATCTCTGTAACCTCCTCCAGCCCCTACAACCCTCCCTATCTCTGTAACCTCCTCCAGCCCCTACAACCCTCCCTATCTCTGTCGCCTCCTCCAGCCCCTACAACCCTATCTCTGTAACTTCCTCCAGCCCCTACAACCCTCCCTATCTCTGTCACCTCCTCCAGCCCCTACAACCCTCCCTATCTCTGTAACCTCCTCCAGCCCCTACAACCCTCCCTATCTCTGTAACCTCCTCCAGCCCCTACAACCCTCCCTATCTCTGTAACCACCTCCAGCCCCCACAACCCTCCCCATCTCTGTAACCTCCTCCAGCCCCTACAACCCTCCCTATCTCTGTAACCTCCTCCAGCCCCTACAACCCTCCCTATCTCTGTAACCTCCTCCAGCCCCTACAACCCTCCCTATCTCTGTCGCCTCCTCCAGCCCCTACAACCCTATCTCTGTAACTTCCTCCAGCCCCTACAACCCTCCCTATCTCTGTCACCTCCTCCAGCCCCTACAACCCTCCCTATCTCTGTAACCTCCTCCAGCCCCTACAACCCTCCCTATCTCTGTAACCTCCTCCAGCCCCTACAACCCTCCCTATCTCTGTAACCACCTCCAGCCCCCACAACCCTCCCCATCTCTGTAACCTCCTCCAGCCCCTACAACCCTCCCTATCTCTGTAACCTCCTGCAGCCCCTACAACCCTCCCTATCTCTGTAACCCCCTCCAGCCCCTACAACCCTCCCTATCTCTGTAACCTCCTCCAGCCCCTACACCCCTCCCTATCTCTGTAACCCCCTCCAGCCCCTACAACCCTCCCTATCTCTGTAACCTCCTCCAGCCCCTACAACCCTCCCTATCTCTGTAACCTCCTCCAGCGCCTACAACCCTCCCTATCTCTGTAACCTCCTCCAGCCCCTACACCCCTCCCTATCTCTGTAACCTCCTCCAGCCCCCACAATCCTCCCCATCTCTGTAAACTCCTCCAGCCCCTACAACCCTCCCTATCTCTGTAACCTCCTCCAGCCCCTACAACCCTCCCTATCTCTGTAACCTCCTCCAGCCCCTACAACCCTCCCTATCTCTGTAACCTCCTCCAGCCCCTACAACCCTCCCTATCTCTGTAACCTCCTCCAGCCCCTACAACCCTCCCTATCTCTGTAACCTCCTCCAGCCCCTACAACCCTCCCTATCTCTGTAACCTCCTCCAGCGCCTACAACCCTCCCTATCTCTGTAACCTCCTACAACCCTCCGAGATCTCTGCCCTCCTCCAATTCCGGCCTCTCGAGCATCCCCCGATTCCCATCGCTCCGCCATTGGCGGCCGGGCCTTCAGCTGCCTGGGGGGCCCTGAGCTCTGGAATTCCCTCCCTAAACCTCTCCAGATGAAGAGGTTGGAAGCACAGGGCAGGAGAGGGGTGAGAGGGGAAGGACTGGCAGAGAGGAGGGAGGAGGAGGGGCAAAGGATAGGCGAGGAGAGATGGGGAGGAGAGGGAAGTGGGAAGGGGAGGGCTGGGGAGGTGACAGGGGATAGGGGAGGGGGAGGACAGGTGAGGGGAGAGGGGAGGTGTGGGGGGGAGAGAGGGGAGGAAGGGGAGGGGGTGATGGATTGGAAGGGAGGATCGGGCTGGTGAAGGACTGAGGGAAGAGGATGGATAAGGAGGGGAGGGGAGGAGGGAAGGGGAGGGGAATGAAGTAGAGGGAAGTAATGGGGAGAGGAGGAAAGGAGAAGGAAGGGGAGAGTGGGTGAAGGAGTGAGGGGAAGGGAGAAGGAGAGGGATGGGGAAGGGTGCGGTGGGGAGGAGAGGGGATTGAAGGGGAGGAAGGGTGGGTGAAGGATTGAGGGGAGGGGAAGTGGGGGAGGCATGGGGATGGGGAGGGTGGAAGTGGGACTGAGAGGAGGGAAGGGCAGGCGAAGGACTGAGGGGAGGGAAGGGCAGGCGAAGGACTGAGGGGAGGGAAGGGCAGGTGAAGGACTGAGGGGAGGGAAGGGCAGGCGAAGGACTGAGGGGAGGGAAGGGCAGGTTAAGGACTGAGGGGAGGGAAGGGCAGGTGAAGGACTGAGGAGAGGGAAGGGCAGGTGAAGGACTGGGGGGAAGGAAGGGCAGGTGAAGGACTGAGGGGAGGGAAGGGCAGGTGAAGGACTGAGGGGAGGGAAGGGCAGGTGAAGGACTGAGGGGAGGGAAGGGCAGGTGAAGGACTGAGGGGAGGGAAGGGCAGGTGAAGGACTGAGGGGAGGGAAGGGCAGGTGAAGGACTGAGGGGAGGGTAGGGCAGGTGAAGGACTGAGGAGAGGGAAGGGCAGGTGAAGGACTGAGGGGAGGGAAGGGCAGGTGAAGGACTGAGGGGAGGGGAGGGCAGGTGAAGGACTGAGGGGAGGGAAGGGCAAGTGAAGGACTGAGGGGAGGGAAGGGCCGATGAGGGACTGAGGGGAGGGAAGGTCAGGTGAAGGACTGAGGGGAGGGAAGGGCAGGTGAAGGACTGAGGGGAGGGAAGGGCAGGTGAAGGACTGAGGGGAGGGGAGGAGGAGTGGGAGGGGTGTGGCGGAGAGGAGAAGGGAGGGATGGGGAAAGGGGAGGGCTGGTGAATAATCGAGGGGATGGGAAGAGGGGAGGGATAGGGAAGAGAGTTGGGGAGAGGAGGGGAGGGCGGGTGAGGGACTGAGGGGAGGAGGGGAGGAATAGGGAGGGCGGGTGACGGACAGAAGGGAGGAGGGGGGGTAGGGAGTGTGGGTGACGGACAGAAGGGAGGAGGTGGGGTAGGGAGTGTGGGTGACGGACAGAGGGGAGGAGGGGGGGTAGGGAGGGCGGGTAACGGACAGAAGGGAGGAGGGGGTGTGGGGAGACGGACAGGGGAAGGCCCTGGGACTGAATCCCAGAGGCTGGGCCTCACTGGGGGCTGGGGGTAGGGTGACAGGAGGGGGCCATCTCCGGGCCAGGGGGTTAATTCCATTGCTCCTCCTCATCCTTCTCTCAGGTCCGGGATTCCAGTCGCCCAGCTCCTCGCTCCAGATGAATGCCATGGCCATTTCCAATCCCGACATCACCTCCTTCCGTTACCGCGGTTTACCAGCTCCCGCTCCGGTCGAGAAGAAGAAAGGAAAGGACAAGGGCAAGGGGAAGAAGAAGATGACGAAGGCCGACATCGGAGCCCCCAGCAACTTCCAGTAAGACCCCCCACCGCGAGGGGACTGGGGGGCGGGGACACCCTCAGGGTCCAGGGGCACAGGGTGAAGATGATGGGGCCGTTCGCCACCTCAGGACCTCCCAGCGCTCCTCAGGCCCAATGAAGTTTAATTACCGAAGTGCGGCCATGTTAGCAAATGGTAGACACCATTTTGCGCACAGCAAGATCTCACAGGCAGCCAACGTGATCATGCGGCGCTCCCTCAGCACTGACCCTCCGACAGTGCGGCGCTCCCTCAGCACTGATCCTCCCACAGTGCGGCGCTCCCTCAGCGCTGACCCTCCGACAGTGCGGCGCTCCCTCAGCACTGACCCTCCGACAGTGCGGCCCTCCCTCAGCACCGACCCTCCGACAGTGCGGCGCTCCCTCAGCACTGACCCTCCCACAGTGCGGTGCTCCCTCGGCGCTGACCCTCCGACAGTGCGGCGCTCCCTCAGCACTGACCCTCCGACAGTGCGGCGCTCCCTCAGCACTGACCCTCCGACAGTGCGGCGCTCCCTCAGCGCTGACCCTCCGACAGTGCGGAGCTCCCTCAGCACTGACCCTCCGACAGTGCGGCGCTCCCTCAGCACTGACCCTCCGACAGTGCGGCGCTCCCTCAGCACTGACCCTCCGACAGTGCGACGCTCCCTCAGTACTAACACAGGCTTTCACATGCCACGTGCGGGATCTTGCTGTGTTCTGGCTGCCAACTACAGTCCGATGTAACCCACTGAAGACATTTTGCTGTGTGCAATGTGGGTTTCATTCTTAACTGCTTCTCTGCTCCCAGAGAGGCAAGGACTGTGCAAGACACCTTTAAAAGTCCTCGTCCACCAGGATAAAAACAGCTTCATCATTTTGATTCGACCTTTGAGGTGTTCAAATGTTCCTGAGGCATCCCACATGAGCGATTAACAAACAGAATTTGACCCCGAGCCACACAAGGAGATATTAGGGACAGTTGACCAAAAGCTCGGTCAAAGTGGTTGGTTTCAAGGAATGTCTTAAAGGAGGAGAGGGGGAGAGAGGGAGAGAGAGAGACAGAGAGAGGGAGTGAGAGACAGAGGGAGACAGAGACAGAGAGAGAGAGAGAGACAGAGAGAGAGAGTGAGAGAGAGAGCAAGAGGTGGAGAGGTTTAGGGAGGGAATTCCAGAGCTCAGGGCCCCCCAGGCAGCTGAAGGCCCGGCCGCCAATGGCGGAGCGATGGGAATCGGGGAGATGGTCAAGAGGCCGGAATTGGAGGAGCGCAGAGATCTCGGAGGGTTGTAGGAGGTTACAGAGATAGGGAGGGTTGTAGGGGCTGGAGGAGGTTACAGAGATAGGGAGGGTTGTAGGGGCTGGAGGAGGTTACAGAGATAGGGAGGGTTGTAGGGGCTGGAGGAGGTTACGGAGATAGGGAGGGGTGTAAGGGCTGGAGGAGGTTACAGAGATAGGGAGGGTTGTAGGGGCTGGGGGAGGTTACAGAGATAGGGAGGGGGTGAGGAGGGGTTTGAAAGCGAGGGTGAGAATTTGAAAATGGAGGTGTTGCCAGACCGGGAGCCAGTGTGGGTCAGCGAGCACCGGGGGTGACGGGTGAAGGGGACTCGGTGCGAGTTTGGACACGGAGTGGGGGGCGCGGGCAGCGGAGATCTGGCTGAGCTGAAGTTTACGGAGAGTCGGTGATGGGGGTTCGGGGGAGGGGGGCGATGCTGGGAGGGGGAGTTGGGCTGGAGGGCGGCCGGTGTGTATTGGAATAGTCATCTCCGGAGGTAACAAGTGCCTGGATAGGGAGGTCTAGGCATCTCCATGGACATGGAGATGAGGCGAAAGGCTTGAATTCTTCTGTGTTCATTCACAGGCACGTGGGTCACGTTGGATGGGATCCCAACAAGGGCTTTGACGTAAGTAAACACTTCCCCCATTATCTTCCTCTCCGTGAACGGTCAATGGAATCGGACCAGGAGGAGGCCATTCAGCCCCTCGGGCCTGCTCCACCATTCGACACCACCATGGCTGATCTTGTACCTCTCAGCCCCACTTTCCCGCCCACTTCCCATATCCCTTAATCCCAAAAACCTCTCGCGCTCCGTCTCGAGCCTGCTCAAGGAGTGAGCGACCTCTGGGGTCCAGGATTCCAAAGGTTCACGGGCCTCGGAGCGAAGAAGTTCCTCCTTATATCAGTCCCAAAATGGCTGACCCCTTATCCATGGGGGCAGGGGGTTGGGCGGGGGGGCAGAGGGAAGCAGCCCCTCCATTGTATTTTGCAGCGCTGGGTGGTGTCAGGCCTGGGTTTAGGGGGCACGAATCTCTGGAGTGGGGGAGGGTAGCTCCAACCCACAAACCTCTGACCCAGAGCCAAACAAGTTGGTCCACTGTGGGGGGCGCCACACACATATGAATATGCGAAATAGGAGCAGGAGTAGGCCATTCGGCCCCTCGAGCCTGCTCCGCCTTTCAGTACGATCGTGGCTGATCCCCTATCTCAACGCCGTACTCCCGCTTTCTCTCCATGCCCCTAACATCCAAAGAAAAAAATCAATCTCTTTCTTGAATGTACTCAGTGACCCGGCCTGCGTAGCCTCCTGTGGTAGAGAATTCCACAGGTTGACCACCCTCTGAGTGAAGAAGTTTCTCCTCATCTCAGTCTTAAAGGGCCTACCCCATATCCTGAGACGATTGCCCCGAATTCTAGACTCCCCAACCAGGGGAAACATCCTCTCTGCATATAGTCTGTCTAGCCCTGTTAGAATTTTATATGTTTCAATCAGATCTCCTCTCATTCTTCTAAACTCTAGTGAATACAGGTCCAATCTCTCATCCTACGGCAATCCTGCCATCAGCCTAGTGAACCTTCACTGCACTCCCTCTAGTATATCCTTTCTTAGGTAGGGAGACCAAAACTGCACACAATACTCCAGGCGTGGTCTCACCAAGGCCCTGTATAACTGCAGTAAGACATCCCTACTTCTGAACTCAAACCCTCTCGCAATGAAGGCCAACATACCATTTGCCTTCCCAATTGTTTGCTGCACCTGCCTGTTTACTTTCATCGACTGGTGTACGAGGACACCCAGGTCCCTTTGCACATCCGCATTTCCCAATGTATCACCATTTAAATGATATAAAAGCAAAAAACTGCGGATGCTGGAAATCCAAAACAAAAACAGAAACACCTGGAAAAACTCAGCAGGTCTGGCAGCATCTGCGGAGAGGAGCACAGTTAACGTTTCGAGTTCGTATGACTCTTCAACAGAACTAAGGAAAAATAGAACAGAGGTGAAATATAAGCTGGTTTAAGGGGGGTGGGACAGGTAGAGTTGGATAGAGGGCCAGTGATAGGTGGAAATAACCAAAAGATGTCATAGACAAAAGGACAAAGAGGTGTTGACGGTGGTGATATTATCTAAAGGAATGTGCTAACTAAGGGTAGAAAGCAGGACAAGCAAGGTACAGATAGACCTAGTGGGGGTGGGGTGAAGGGATCGAAATAGGCTAAAAGGTTGAGATAAAACAATGGATGGAAATACATTTAAAAATAATGGAAATAGGTAGGAAAAGAAAAATCTATATAAATTATTGGAAAAAAGGGGGATCGGAAAGGGGGTGGGGATGGAGGAGAGAGTTCATGATCTAAAGTTGTTGAACTCAATATTCAGTCCGGAAGGCTGTAAAGTGCCTAGTCGGAAGATGAGGTGCTGTTCCTCCAGTTTGCGTTGAGCTTCACTGGAACAATGCAGCCAGGCCAAGGACGGACATGTGGGCATGAGAGCAGGGTGGAGTGTTGAAATGGCAAGCGACAGGGAGGTTTGGGTCATGCTTGCGGACAGACCGAAGGTGTTCTGCAAAGCGGTCACCCAGTCTGCGTTTGGTCTCTCCAATGTAGAGGAGACCGCATTGGGAGCAGCGAATGCAGTAGACTAAGTTGAGGGAAGTGCAAGTGAAATGCTGCTTCACTTGAAAGGAGTGTTTGGGCCCTTGGACGGTGAGGAGAGGGGAAGTAAAGGGGCAGGTGTTGCACCTTCTGCGATTGCATGGCAATTTGCCGTGGGAGGGGGTTGAGGTGTAGGGGGTGATGGAGGAGTGGACCAGGGTGTCCCGGAGGGAACAATCCCTGCGGAATGCCGCCAGGGAGGGTGAAGGGAAGATGTGTTTGGTGGTGGCATCATACTGGAGTTGGCGGAAATGGTGGAGGATGATCCTTTGAATGCGGAGGCTGGTGGGGTTATAAGTGAGGACAAGGGGGACCCTATCATGTTTCTGGGAGGGAGAGGAAGGTGTGAGGGCGGATGCGCGGGAGATGGGCCGGACACGGTTGAGGGCCCTGTCAACCACCGTGGGTGGAAAACCTCGGTTAAGGAAGAAGGAGGACATGTCAGAGGAACTGTTTTTGAAGGTAGCATCATCAGAACAGATGCAACGGAGGCGAAGGAACTGAGAGAATGGGATGGAGTCCTTACAGGAAGCGGGGTGTGAGGAGCTGTAGTCGAGGTAGCTGTGGGAGTCGGTAGGCTTGTAATGGATATTGGTGGACAGTCTATCACCAGAAATTGAGACAGAGAGGTCAAGGAAGGGAAGGGAAGTGTCAGAAATGGACCATGTGAAAATGATGGAGGGGTGGAAATTGGAAGCAAAATTAATAAATTTTTCCAGGTCCCGACGAGAGCATGAAGCACCACCGAAGTAATCGTCGATGTACCGGAGAAAGAGTTGTGGGAGGGGGCCGGAGTAGGACTGGAACAAGGAATGTTCCACATACCCCATATAGAGACAGGCATAGCTGGGGCCCATGCGGGTACCCATAGCCACACCTTTTATTTGGAGGAAGTGAGAGGAGTTTAAGGAGAAATTGTTCAGTGAGAGAACAAGTTCAGCCAGACGGAGGTTAGAGTAGTGGTGGATGGGGATTGTTCGGGCCTCTGTTCGAGGAAGAAGCGGAGAGCCATCAGACCATCCTGGTGGGGGATGGAGGTGTAGAGGGATTGGACGTCCATGGTGAAGAGGAGGTGGTTGGGGCCAGGGAACTGGAAATTGTTGATATGATGTAGGGTGTCAGAGGAATCACGGATGTAGGTGGGAAGGGACTGGACAAGGGGAGAGAGAAGGGAGTCAAGATAGTGAGAAATGAGTTCCGTGGGGCAGGAACAGGCTGACACGATCGGTCTGCCGGGACAGTCCTGTTTGTGGATTTTGGGTAGGAGGTAGAAGCCGGCCATCTGAGGTTGGGCGACTATGAGGTTGGAAGCTGTGGAAGGAAGATCTCCAGAGGAGATGAGGTCAGTGACAGTCCTGGAAACAATGGCTTGATGTTCAGTGGTGGGGTCATGGTCCAGGGGGAGGTAGGAGGAAGTGTCTGTGAGTTGACGCTCAGCCTCTGCGAGGTAGAGGTCAGTGCGCCAGACAACAACAGCACCACCCTTGTCAGCGGGTTTGATGACAATGTCAGGGTTGGACCTGAGTGCAATCTCTCTGGTAATAGAGGAGCCCATGACCCAGTCCTCGGGGGCAGCATTAGGTCGGGGTAGAGGGTTAGGAATTAACCACAAGTAAGTTGGGATGCACAGATGGACAATGGGCCTTGAGTGTGAGGTTGGCATTCATCTTGAACCCTATGTGCCCCTTACTCTCGTGTTTCCGATTGCTCGTCATTCCTATCGGGAGTGACTCCCGATCAGTATTATCCTATCGGGGGGGCAACCCCACACACTGAACAACAACTTGCATTTCGGTAACACCTGTTCCCGAAGTGTTTTCACAGGAGCCATTAGTCAACAAGGGTTGACCCACGCAAGCAGACATTAGGGACAGGCGACCCAAAGCTTGCTCAAAGAGCTCGTTTTAAGGAGCGTCTTAAAGGAGGAGAGAGAGAGAGAGAGAGAGACAGGGAGGTGGAGAGGTTTAGGGAGGGAATTCCAGAGCTCAGGGTCCCCCAGGCAGCTGAAGGCACGGCCGCCAATGGCAGAGCGATGGGAATCGGGGGAGGCTGGAGAGGCCGGAATTGGAGGAGCGCAGAGATCTCGGAGGGTTGTAGGAGGTTACAGAGATAGGGAGGGTTGTAAGGGCTGGAGGAGGTTACAGAGATAGGGAGAGTTGTAGGGGGCTGGAGGAGGTTACAGAGATAGGGAGGGTTGTAGGGGTTGTAGGAGGTTACAAAGATAGGGAGGATTGTTGGGGCTGGAGGAGGTTACAGAGATAGGGAGGGGTGTAGGGGCTGGAGGAGGTTACAGAGATAGGGAGTGTTATAGGGGCTGGAGGCGGGTTACAGAGATAGGGAGGGTTGTAGGAGCAGAAGGAGGTTACAGAGATAGGGAGGGTTGTAGGAGCTGGAGGAGGTTACAGAGATAGGGAGGGTTGCAGGGGCTGGAGGAGGTTACAGAGATAGGGAGGGATGTAGGGGCTGGAGGAGGTTACAGAGATAGGGAGGGTTATAGGGGCTGGAGGCAGGTTACAGAGATAGGGAGGGTTGCAGGGGCTGGAGGAGGTTACAGAGATAGGGAGGGATGTAGGGGCTGGAGGAGGTTACAGAGATAGGGAGGGTTATAGGGGCTGGAGGCAGGTTACAAAGATAGGGAGGGTTGTAGGAGCAGAAGGAGGTTACAGAGATAGGGAAGGTTGTAGGGGATGGAGGAGGTTATAGAGATAGGGAGGGTTGAAGGGGCTGGAGGAGGTTACAGGGATAGGGAGGGTTGTAGGGGCTGGAGGAGGTTACAGAGATAGGGTTGTAGGGGTTGGAGTTGGGTACATTGATAGGGAGGGGTGTAGGGGATGGAGTTGGGTACAGTGATAGGGAGGGGTGTAGGGGATGGTGTTGGGTACAGTGATAGGGAGGGTGTAGGGGATGGAGTTGGGTACAGTGATAGGGAGGGTATAGGGGATGGAGTTGGGTACAGTGATAGGGACGGGGTGTAGGGGATAGAGTTGGGTACAGTGATAGGGGAGGGTGTAGGGGATGGAGTTGGGTACAGTGATAGGGAAGGGTGTAGTGGATGGAGTTGGGTACAGTGATAGGGAGGGGTGTAGGAGATGGAGTTGGGTACAGTGATAGGGAGGTGTGTAGGGCATGGAGTTGGGTACAGTGATAGGGAGGGGTGTAGGGGATGGAATTGGGTACAGTGATAGGGAGGGGTGTAGGGGATGGAGTTGGGTACAGTGATAGGGAGGGGTGTAGGGGATGGAGTTGGGTACAGTGATAGGGAGGGTGTAGGGGATGGAGTTGGGTACAGTGATAGGGAGGGTTGTAGGGGATGGAGTTGGGTACAGTGATAGGGAGGGTGTAGGGGATGGAATTGGGAACAGTGATAGGGAGGGGTGTAGGGGATGGAATTGGGTTCAGTGATAGGGAGGGGTGTAGGGGATGGAGTTGGGTACAGTGATAGGGAGGGGTGTAGGGGATGGAATTGGGTACAGTGATAGGGAGGGGTGTAGGGGATGGAATTGGGTATAGTGATAGGGAGGGGTGTAGGGGATGGAGTTGGGTACAGTGACAGGGAGGGGTGTAGGGGATGGAATTGGGTACAGTAATAGGGAGGGGTGTAGGGGATGGAGTTGGGTACAGTGATAGGGAGGGGTGTAGGGGATGGAGTTGGGTACAGTGATAGGGAGGGGTGAAGGGGCTGGATTTGGGTACAGTGATAGGGAGGGGTGTAGGGGATGGAGTTGGGTACAGTGATAGGGAGGGGTGTAGGGGCTGGATTTGGGTACAGTGATAGGGAGGGGTGTAGGGGATGGAATTGGGTACAGTGATAGGGAGGGGTGTAGGGGATGGAATTGGGTACAGCGTTGCGGAGGGGGTCAGGAGGCCAGGGAGAGATTTGAAAAGGACTTTTTGTTTTTCTTCCTGCAGGTCAACGAGATGGACCCTGACCTGAAAAACCTCTTCACCAAGGCAGGCATCAGTGAAGATCAGTTGACCGATGTGGAGACCTCGAAGGTTCTCTATGACTTTATTGAGAAGCAAGGCGGACTCGATGTTGTGAAGAAGGAAATGCAGAGTTATGGTACGGTCTTGGGGGGTGGATGGAGGGGTTAAACAGGGCACGAGGGGCCAGTCTTCCACCAGGAGGGGAGGGAAAAAGGGGAAAACCCCACATGGTCAAGCCCGCTACACCCCCCACCCTATCACACCGAAAGCCAACAAGGCCGTTCAGCCCATCCTCTCTTTGCTGGTATTTCTGTTCCACACTAGCCTCCTCTCACCCCCTCTTCATCTCCCCCTATCCCCATATCCCTTTGTCCCTCATGTGTTTATCCAGCCTCCCCCCCCTTAAACACATCGACATGATTCACCTCGACCGCTCCCTGTGGGAGTGAGTTCCACATTCTCCCCGCTCTCTGGGTAAAGACATTTCTCCTGAATTCCACCCCCCACCGATTGGATTTATTAGTGACTGTCTTATATTGATGGCCCTCCCCCTAGTTCTGGTCTCTTCCCACACCCCACAAGTGGAAACATCTTCTCTATGTCGGCCCTATCGAAACCCCCTCCGTCATTTTAAAGAGCTCGATCAGGTCACCCCCTCAGCCTTCTCTTTTCTAGAGTAAACAGCCCCAGCCTGTTCAATCTTTCCCGATAGTTATAACCTCTCCATCCTGGGATCATCCTTGTGAATCTCCTTTTGCACTTTCTCCAGTGCATCTGTATCCTTTTTATAATAGAGACCAGAACTGTGCACAATTTTCCAAGTGTGGTCTAACCGAGGGGATACGGAGACCGGAACTGTGCACAGTGCTCCGAGTGTGGTATAACCGAGGGATACTGAGACCGGAACTGTACACAGTGCTCCGAGTGTGGTCTAACCGAGGGATACGGACACCGGAACTGTGCACAGTGCTCCGAGTGTGGTATAACCGAGGGATACTGAGACCGGAACTGTGCACAGTGCTCCGAGTGTGGTATAACTGAGGGATATGGACACCAGAACTGTACACAATGCACCAAGTGTGGTCTATCTGAGGGATATGGAGACCGGAACTGTGCACAGTGCCCCAAGTGTGGTATAACTGAGGGATATGGAGACCAGAACTGTACACAATGCTCCAAGTGTGGTCTAACTGAGGGGTATGGAGACCGGAACTGTGCACAGTGCTCCAAGTGTGGTCTAACCAAGGGATATGGAAACCGGAACTGTGCACAGTGCTCCAAGTGTGGTCTAACTGAGGGGTATGGAGACCGGAACTGTGCACAGTGCTCCAAGTGTGGTCTAACTGAGGGATATGGAAACCGGAACTGTGCACAGTGCTCCAAGTGTGGTCTAACCAAGGGATATGGAAACCGGAACTGTGCACAGTGCTCCAGGTGTGGTCTATACAAAGTACGATAACTTTTCATAAATCCTCCACTTCTAAATCCTTGAAGAATACACCATAGCTTTTATTTATATTCACATTCAGCACATTTTATACACCTCCATGGACCTCCTGGGCATAGCAGAGTCTGTATAATGATGTCTGGAGTGCTCTAGCTAGTTTTACATGGTGTACCAAGCTGCAGATGCAGCCCTTTAAGGCTGCAATGTCCATGCAGGCTCGGGAGTCAGTCAGAGTTCAACTGTGGGTCAGTCAGAGTTCAATTGCTCGATGACAGAATAGTGCAGACTGGCTTGCACTCGTACATTGCAGGCTGCACATTAGCAGCACCAAGCAGCTTGACAAAGTGTGATGATCAGAAGAAGGTGACAGTCAAACCTTGTGTGTGACAGACGCACTCAATGAAACGACCTGTGAGTAGCCATTGGGGGGCGATGGTGGGGTGGGGAGGGTGGCAAACGGTTTAAAGGTCAGATATGGATGGTTGTTGTCTTTTTTTTTTGTCAAACGCTTGAGCAAAACATGAGGAGTTGACGCCGAGCCTTGGGATAAGTCCTGTAGTGCCACCCCAGGTGGGAGACTATCATTACAGCGTGATGTGTTTACATAGGTATTCTCATTATAAATGTGAACATGAGAATTTGTGATGGGAAATGTTGATTGATCTCAGACTTTATTAAGATAAGATGTGCAGTGATTCTAATTTGACTGAATAATCTTTTTGTTTTTCCATCTTTTCAGAGACTGCACCCCCACCTCCAGTCCGATCAGGGCCCCTCCCTCCCGTCCCTTCACAACCCGGCATCGCCCCAGGCAGCAGAGGCAGGCAAGGGCCCCTCCCGCCAGTGCCACCTGGGCACCCCGCCCCTCCGGCCCACCACGCCCGAGGTCCTGTCCCCCCACCCCCGGTGAGGGCCGCGCCCCATCGGGGCACCCCGCCACCCCCACCCCCGCCCATCTCCAGGTCATCGGGGGCTCCACCTCCTCCTCCTCCTCCTTCCGCTGCTCCTCAGCCGGTCGGGGGAGGGGCTCCCCCTCCACCTCCCCCACCTCCCCCTCCACCACTCCCTGCCCCCAGCACCAGCATTGCGCCACCTTTCGGGGGAGGGCAGAAGAGGAGCGAGCCGGTTAACCCCCCACCGACTATGGGCCGTGATGCCCTCCTTGACCAAATCCGCAGTGGGATCCAACTGAAGCAGGTAAGAACCCCCAGCGGCCAGCCTCTGTGTGTGTCAGGCCGGCTATTCGGCTAAAGGAGGCATCATGTGGGGGGGGGGGAGCGTCACGGCCTTGGGGGAGAGTGAGTGCGGTTACTAGGGATACGGGAGATGAGGGACCTCAGTTCACAGGATGGTTAGAGCAGAGGATGCCATTCAGCCCGCGTGTGCGAGTGTGTGTGTGTGTGTGTGTGTGTGCACAGCTCTCCGAATAAGCAATTCACATAATGCCGCTCCCTGCCTTCTCCGCGTCTTCCTTTTCAGACAATGATCCCATTCCCCTTTGGAAAGCCTCGGTTGACCCTGCCTCCCCTCCCCCACACTCTCAGGCAGCGCGTCCCAGATCCTAACCACTCGCTGTCTGAAAAAGTTTCTCCTCACGTCTCCGTCGCTTCTTTTGCCGATCGTCTTAAATCCGCGTCCCTCTGGTTCTCGATCCTTCCGCCAATGGGAACAGTTTCTCCCTCTGTCCACTCTGCCCCAGACCCCACTCGTGATTTTGAACACCTCGATCAAATCTCCTCTCGACCTTCTCTTCTCCAAGGAGAACAGTCCCAACGTCTCCAATCTATCCACGGAACTGAAGTCCCTCATATCCCTGGAACCATTCTCGTCAATCTTTTCCACACTCTCTCTTGCTCTCTCTCTCTCTAAAGCCTTCACATCCTAATGTGCGGAGCCCAGAACTGGACACAATACTCCAACTGAGGCTGAACTAGTGTTTTATACAAATTTGACATTGCTCTTGCACTCTATGCCCCTATTAATAAAGCCCAGGATACTGTCTGCTTTATCACCTGCTCTCTCAACCTGTCCTGTCATCTTCAAAGATTGATGCACATATTCACCAAGGTCCCTCTGCTCCTGCACACCCTTTAGAATTGTACCTATTTTATATTGTCTCTCCACGTTCTCCCTATCGAGAGGAATCACCTCATACTTCTTCCCATTGAACTTCATCTGCCACTTGTCCGCCCATTTCCCCCAACTTGTCTAAGTCCTTTTGAAGTTCTACACTGCCCTCCTCACAGTTCACAAGGCTTCCGCAGAGTTTGAAATCGTACACCAAGGTCTGGGTGATCGATACCTACCAGGAAAAGCAGGGGTCCCAACAGCGATCCCCTGGGGAACTCCACTACAAACCTTCCTCCAACCATGAACCACTGCTCCCCATTTCCTGTCACTCAGTCAATTTTGTATCCATGTCAACACTGACCTTTTTAATCCATGAGCTATAACTTTGTGCACAAGTCTCTTGTGTGGCACTGTATCAAATGCCTTCTGGAAGTCCACATACATCACATCAACAGCGTTACCCTCATCCACTTTCTCTCCAAAAAGCTCCTGTAAGTAATGGAAACATGATTTGCCCTGAACAAGTCTGTGCTGGCTTTCCTTAATTGATCTGCATTTGTCCAACTGACTTTTAGCTTTGTCCCAAATTATCTTGTCACATCGGAGTATTAGCCTCCAATCAGTCCTCTCACTCATCTTCCTTGGCATTTTAGAGGTCGGACACTCCCGAGTTTACACAGCCAGCTGAGGAGGAAAACGAGGGTCTGGTAGGGGCACTGATGATGGTGATGAAGCAGAGAAGCAAAGTTATTCATTCCTCAGGTAAGATTCACCTCACTTTCTGCCTGAGACTCCACAGTCAGTACTGAGGGAGCGCTGCACTGTCGGAGGGTCAGTGCTGAGGGAGCGCTGCGCTGTCGGAGGGTCAGTGCTGAGGGAGCGCCGCGCTGTCGGAGGGTTAGTGCTGACGGAGCGCCATACTGTCGGAAGGTCAGTGCTGAGGGAGCGCCGCTCTGTCGGAGGGTCAGTGCTGAGGGAGCACCGCAATGTCAGAGGGTCAGTGCTGAGGGAGCACTGCACTGTCGGAGGGTCAGTGCTGAGGGAGCCCGGCGCTGTTGGAGGGTCAGTGCTGAGGGAGCGCCGCACTGTTGGAGGGTCAGTGCTGAGGGAGCGCCGCACTGTCGGAGGGTCAGTGCTGAGGGAGCGCCGCACTGGCGGAGGGTCAGTGCTGAGGGAGCGCCGCACTGTCGGAGGGTCAGTGCTGAGGGAGCGCTGCGCTGTTGGAGGGTCGGTGCTGAGGGAGCGCTGCGCTGTCGGAGGATCAGTGCTGAGGGAGCGCCGCGCTGTCGGAGGGTCAGTGCTGAGGGAGCGCCGCACTGTCAGAGGGTCAGTGCTGAGGGAGCGCCACACTGTCGGAGGGTCAGTGCTGAGGGAGCGCTGCGCTGTTGGAGGGTCAGTGCTGAGGGAGCGCCGCATTTTCAGTGGATCAGTACTAAGGGGGTGCTGTAGTGCATCTTTTAGGTGGTCTACTCTGCTGTATAGGGTTGCGAAGATGCGCTGCTTTTACTCAATTCCTATGGGATGAAGTTGTTGAAATGGGTGAATCTCTCTTGCAGATGATGATGAAGATGATGGAGGTGATGATGAGTTCGATGATGAGTGGGATGATTGATGCACCCGTCTAAATTGTTTTAATCTTCAGTCCTCATGCACCCAACCGAGGATCTCCCTCTTTTTAAAGCTCAAACTAATCTTTGCTATTCTTTTATTAACATGTACAATCTGTACTGATCAGGGACAAATGCAGCACTTCTTCACTTATGGGAGTAGGTGAACCAGCACCCATCAAACACTCCCAGGACAGGTACAGCACAGGGTTAGATACAGAGTAAAGCTCCCTCTACACCGTCCCCATCAAACACTCCCAGAACAGGTACAGCACGGGGTTAGATTCAGAGTAAAGCTCCCTCTACACTGTCCCCATCAAACACTCCCAGGACAGGTACAGCACGGGGTTAGATACAGAGTAAAGCTCCCTCTACACCATCCCCCATCAAACACTCCCAGGACAGGTACAGCACGGGGTTAGATACAGAGTAAAGCTCCCTCTACACCGTCCCCATCAAACACTCCCAGGACAGGTACAGCACGGGGTTAGATACAGAGTAAAGCTCCCTCTACACCGTCCCCATCAAACACTCCCAGGACAGGTACTGCACGGGGCTAGATACAGAGTAAAGCTCCCTCTACACCGTCCCCATCAAACACTCCCAGGACAGGTACAGCACGGGGTTAGATACAGAGTAAAGCTCCCTCTACACTGTCCCCATCAAACACTCCCAGGACAGGTACAGCACGGGGTTAGATACAGAGTAAAGCTCCCTCTACACTGTCCCCATCAAACACCCCCAGGACAGGTACAGCACGGGGTTAGATACAGAGTAAAGCTCCCTCTACATTGTCCCAACAACCTGCCTGATGTAAACACACCAGTTCCTCATTGCTGGTGCCACCCACGCATGCCCTGTCCAGGTAAGAGTGATGGGTGTAAGTTTTGAATTCCAGATAGTGTCCTCTGGGTCATTTGAAAAGGAACACCTTCAGTTTGGGGTATCTGTGTTCAGACTCCAGGTCCCAGTCTCTCGCTCATTGCTGCAGCCCCTTAATACTTCTCACACCTCGAATGAAATCTGTTGTGGATCTCGCTGTCTGAAATTACAGAAGCACTGACTCTCTTATGAATAAATGGATTGTTTTCTTCAGTTGCAACGTGTCATTTTGAATTCTTGTGAAACTTATCCACAGGATTTGGGCGTCGCTGGCCGGGCTCAGCACTTATTGCCCGTCCCTAAATGCCCCTCGAGAAGGTGCTGGTGAGTTCCCTTCTTGAGCCGCTGCAGTCCCCGTGTGGTGTAGGTACACCCACGGTGCTTTTAGGGAGGAAGCTCCAGGATTTTGACCCAGCGACAGCGAAGGAACGGCCGATATATTTCCAAGTCGGGATGGTGAGTGACTTGGAGGGAAACTTCCAGTTGGTGGTGTTCCCCATGTGTCTGCTGCCCTCGTCCTTCTAGATGGTAGAGGTCATGGGTTTGGGCGGCGCTGTCGAAGGAGCCTTGGCGAGTTGCTGCAGTGCATCTTGTAGATGGTACACACACTGCTGCCCCTGTGCGTCGGTGGTGGAGGTCATGCGATCTTTAACTCTGTCTGAGAGGAGACAGCATCTTGATTTACATCCTCTGCCAAAAGATGGTTCCTCTGACAGTGCGGCGCTCCCTCAGCACTGACCCTCCGACAGTGCGGCGCTCCCTCAGTACTGACCCTCCGACAGTGCGGCGCTCCCTCAGCACTGACCCTCCGACAGTGCAGTGCTCCCTCAGCACTGACCCTCCGTCAGTGCGGCGCTCCCTCAGCGCTGACCCTCCGACAGTGCGGCGCTCCCTCAGTGCTGACCCTCCGTCAGTGCGGCACTCCCTCAGTATTGACCCTCCGACAGTGCGGCACTCCCTCAGTATTGACCCTCCGACAGTGCGGCGCTCCCTCAGTATTGACTCTCCGACAGTGCGGCGCTCCCTCAGCACTGACCCTCCGACAGTGCGGCGCTCCCTCAGCATTGACCCTCCGACAGTGCGGCGCTCCCTCAGCACTGACCCTCCGACAGTGCGGCGCTCCCTCAGCACTGACCCTCCGACAGTGCGGCGCTCCCTCAGCACTGACCCTCCGACAGTGCAGCGCTCCCTCAGTATTGACCCTCCGACAGTGCGGCGCTCCCTCAGTATTGACCCTCCGACAGTGCGGCGCTCCCTCAGTATTGACCCTCCGACAGTGCGGCGCTCCCTCAGTATTGACCCTCCGACAGTGCAGCGCTCCCTCAGTAATGACCCTCCGACAGTGCGGCGCTCCCTCAGCACTGACCCTCCGACAGTGCGGCGCTCCCTCAGTATTGACCCTCCGACAGTGCGGCGCTCCCTCAGTATTGATCCTCCGACAGTGCGGCGCTCCCTCAGTATTGACCCTCCGACAGTGCGGCGCTCCCTCAGTATTGACCCTCCGACAGTGCGGCGCTCCCTCAGCACTGGGAAAGTCATCCTAGCTTATGGGGCTCCAGTGTCTGGAGCGGGAATTTAAAAGCACCATCTCTGACCCCCGGTACGACTCTACAAGGCTGAATTATGGGCTCACAACCTTGGAGTAAAGCCACAAATGTGACAGTCCCCTCCCTCCATTGGGGGAGTGGGGATGTGGAAGTTGGAAATATTAACCTCTGGTGACTCAGATCCATGTCTCCAGCTGGGACTGGGACCGAATCTGTATCTCTCCTCTTGGCTATCCCACCAGCCTTAAGTTGAAAACCTCAGCCCACTCAGGTCTCACATTCCACATTAACACAAACAATGCGTGTGAACACTTCAAGGAAACAAGACAGCGAACACAGAAGAGGGGAGGTTTTGATATTTGAGAAGCAGTATCAGTGTCATGCTAAACTATAATCCAAGTGGATCACTATAAATCAGATAAGAATGTAGTTTATAAAATACTGATTGCTCCTGCTCTAGTAAACGTTGATATTAATAATCATCATGATGTCTTGGAAGACTATGGGCTGTAGCCACGATGTAGACCATTTCTGAACTGAAGCCTGTCTCCCACCTACAAGGCACAAGTCAGGAGTGTGATGGGATACTCCCCACTTGCCTGGGTGAGTGCGGCTCCCACAACACTCAAGAAGCTCAACACCATCCAGGACAAAGCAGCCCTGCTTGATGGGCACCCCATCCACAAACATTCACTCCCTCCACCATCGACGCACAGGGGCAGCAGTGTGTGTACCATCTACAAGATGCACTGCAGCAACTCGCCAAGGCTCCTTCGACAGCGCCGCCCAAACCCACCACCTCTACCACCTAGAAGGACAAGGGCAGCAGACACATGGGAAACACCACCACCTGCAAGTTCCCCTCCAAGCCACTCACCATCCCGACTTGGAAATATATTGGCCGTTCCTTCACTGTCACTGGGTCCAAATCCTGGAACTCCCTCCCTAACAGCACAGTGGGTGTACTTACACCACACGGGACTGCAGCGGCTCAAGAAGGCGGCTCACCACCTCCTTCTCAAGGGGCAATAAGCCAGCGAAGCCCACATCCCGTGAAAGAATAAAAAAAAACTGAACATCATCCGCATTGGCTGATTTGGGAGTGGCACTCCCCTCTGCTAGTGTGTAAAGATGGATGTTATTTTTTTTAACATTTTGAGAACATAGCGGTATTCTGTGAAGAGGGATCTGCCTGTGTCCATGACTAAACAAACTGGGGGGAAAGTTAAAAGAGATAGCTCATCTGTGAGAGTTGAGAGACAAAAGGGTAAAGGAGCTCGATGCGTGCATTTGCAATGAGAGGATCTGGTGAAGTTGGATTTATAAGTAAGTAGGTTGGGTTTGAAAAATTTGCATTAGGAGATAGGTAGGGACTTGGCTTTCCAGCTGATACATTTGAAAGGGGGGTTTAAGGGACTTACAACTTACAAAGGCTTTTCATAAGTAAACAAGGGAAGGTAATTAAATGTTTACGCGACCCAAAAGTGGAGGCAATAGGAAAAGAGGAAAGGTTTTTATATTTTGGAAAAGTTGAGTTCAAAGAGGTGCTGAGGAGAGATGACAGGGGAAAGGGGCATTTAAGGAGAGATGTTGAGCTGAGTTGTGGTGGTTGTGTGGTGGGGGAAGGAAGTGTCCTGAGACCAGCTCTGCACTGAGTGAAGGTGTGAAATCTGAATTAGTGATTCAGTCAAACCAGAAAAGTCTTTGCTTTAGAAGGCAATTTGCTTTCTGAGCTGTCTTGGGTCTCCACAGCAGAGTGGAGACGTGGAGGAGTCGCGTGGTATACCTTTTACTTAACAGCAGTTTTGCCTTGGGGTAATATTACTGGATGTTTAGAAATAAAAATCAGTAAGGGAGTTGTTGCCAAGTAGTGTGCTCTGACCAAATGGGTTTCTTTTTGGGGGCACGTTTTGTTTAGACTGTTTCAACTGTGTAATTTTAATCTTATATGCTTAAGGTTTTTTTTCCCCCTTTTAATGCTTTAAAATCCTAAAGGTGTTTTTGGAGTTCTATGCTTCTGGGGTCAGTAGCTTTCCTGCTTGTTTTTAAAATACCAAAAACCCAAGGTTACGATCAGCGAGACAGGTTTCCCGGTGGGATCTTGCTTGCTCCGCGAATAACATCGGCCGTGGTCTGAGCGGGTGGCACAGGTGAATAGGGTTGTCCGGAGGTCAACTGATTTTTTATTTTCTCTCTTTTCTGGCCCTGGTCATCGCCTTTGTCTTCTGCTTTTATCACGCCCTCCCCGAAGGCTCATCTCCAGGTACAGGTCAGCAGAGAGGGCTTCCCGTGTATCGACTCCAATCCTGTTCAACTCGAAGTCTCGCTTGCGGCCACCCCTGTATGGCAAAGATGTCCGGCCTGCTGACCTCGCGCCGATAGCAAGCCCGTGTGGAGCGTGTGTGTGGGCTTCCATCCATCCAGCTCACGTGTTCCCAGCCGACAGCGGCTCAAGGGGGGGGCAAAGGGGGCTGGGGTGCGCCCACGGCCAGCGCTCTGCCCGGCCGGGAGATGCCTGATGAGTGTCTGGGGGCAGCGGGCACCGCTCAGGCACCCTTCCGGTCACGGCGTACGGGGGAGAGGGGTCAGAGGAGAGCTGACAGGTTACGGGCTACTGGACTGAAATGGGGCCAGCTACCCCAACCAAGAGGAGAGCCCTCCCAAACCACATGCAAGGCCCCAGCAAACACGGGCTGGATGCCCTGGGAGCTGCCGGTATAGAGTCTCAGCGGACTGCGCCAGTCAATACCGACAGGATCAGTCTGCGGCTGAATCTGGTGATGCTAGGGGGGGTGGCATATGAAGGAATTCAATGCAGAACAGGGGCAGCAGGAGCCAAATCAGCCCCCTTTGAAGGCCAAGATGGGTGGGGGGGGTGATCATCACGGAACCCAGCGAGCGGATGGAGAGGAAGGTGGGATACTCTCGTGAACTCTACACGACGGAGAGCGTGGTCTCCGAACAAGCCCCTAGCGCCAATCCAGGCTTTCTAGCAGAGCCGGAGAGTGAGGCAGCCTCAGTAGAGCTCAAACATTGTTATAATCCCACATGAAGCACGAGGGGAAACACCTGTCTCGAACTACAACTCCGGCCGATCGACATTAAGTCGGGTGAAGCGATACACTTTGGTAGGAAGAACAATATAAAGGGTGCAATTCTAAAGGGGGTGCAGGAACACAGGGTCATGGGTGTATTGGCACACAGAGCAGTGAAGGTGGCAGGGCAGGCTGACTGTGGGGTTAATAAAGATTACCGCATTCTAGGCTTTATTAATAGGGGCATAGAGTACAAGAGCAAGGAGGTTATGTTGAATTTGTATAAAACACTAGTTCAGCCTCAGCTGGAGTATTGTGTCCAGTTCTGGGCACCAGACTTTAGGAAGGATGTGAAGGTATTAGGTCTCCCTAGAGAGAGGGGGAGAAGAGAGAGGGGGAGAAGAGAGAGAGAGAGTGAGAGAGGGGGGGGGGAGAAGAGAGAGAGAGAGAGAGAGAGAGAGAGAGAGGGAGAAGAGAGAGAGAGAGAGGGAGAAGAGAGAGAGGGAGAAGAGAGAGAGAGAGAGCGAGAGAGAAAAGAAAAGATTCACATGAGGGACTTCAGTTCTGTGGAGAAGTTGGGACTGTTCTCCTCGGAGAAGAGATTTGATGGAGGAGATTTGATGGAGGGTGTTCAAAATCGTGACGGGTCTGGGACAGAGTGGACAGAGGGAGAAACTGTTCCCAATGGCGGAAGGATCGAGAACCAGAGGGACACAGGTTTAAGGCGATTGGTAAAAGAAACAACGGAGACGTGAGGAGAAACTTTTTCACGCGGCGAGTGGTTAGGATCTGGAATGCGCTGCCTGAGAGTGTGGGGGAGGCAGGGTCAGTCGAGGCTTTCCAAAGGGGAATGGGATCGCTGTCTGAAAAGGAAGAATGTGCAGGTCTTTGGATAAACAGCTGGGGAGAGGTAATGGTGAGTTGCTCTTGCAGAGAGATGGCAGAGATATGATAGGCTGAATGGCCTCCTTCTGTGGCAGAACTACTCTATAATAGAGCGGCAGCAGGTCTGAGAGGAACATAAATGCCAGGGGCCAGTTGGGATGAATCCCTCAGCACTGACTCTCCGACAGTGCGGCGCTCCCTCAGCACTGATCCTCCGACAGTGCGGCGCTCCCTCAGCACTGACCCTCCGACAGTGCGGCGCTCCCTCAGCACTGACCCTCCGACAGTGCGGCACTCCCTCAGCACTGACCCTCCGACAGTGCGGCGCTCCCTCAGCACTGACCCTCCGACAGTGCGGCGCTCCCTCAGCACTGACCCTCCGACAGTGCGGCGCTCCCTCAGCACTGACCCTCCGACAGTGCGGCGCTCCCTCAGCACTGACCCTCCGACAGTGCGGCGCTCCCTCAGCACTGACCCTCCAACAGTGCGGCGCTCCCTCAGCACTGACCCTCCGACAGTGCGGCGCTCCCTCAGCACTGACCCTCCGACAGTGCGGCGCTCCCTCAGCACTGACCCTCCGACAGTGCGGCACTCCCTCAGCACTGACCCTCCAACAGCACGGCACACCCTCAGCACTGACCCTCCGACAGTGCGGCGCTCCCTCAGCACTGACCCTCCGACAGCGCAGCACACCCTCAGCACTGACCCTCCGACAGCGCGATGCTCCCTCAGCACTGACCCTCCGACAGCGCTGTACTCCCTCAGTAACGTCAGCTTGAATTATGGCTAAGTCCCCTGTATCTCAGCCGTTAGGCCAAACCCGTTATTAACACGCGTACATCTTGCTGGTTTGTCCCAACTCGGTGCAGTTTAAATCTTTGGCGGGTAGCTCTCTCTTCTCTGCCCCATGCCATCTCTCCTCTGATCAAACAGATTACAGCCTCGTAGCCTGACTCTCTGTTTGACTGGCTTGGGCTGGAACCAAGGGGGTGGGTGGGCACACGCCCCTCAACTGGATGTACCAGCCTGCAGCTGATGTCACTTGGCTGCTTGGCAAATGAGGGCATCGCACCTCTGAGTAGGAAACAGAGTGTGGGGGAGAGAAGGGTGAGGATGTTCAGAGGGGAAGCCAGGGAAAACAAAAAAAAAGGCATTTTACTGACACAGGAAACACACACCACCAGATAAAAATGCAACTGGCTTGTTTTAATCAACATAATGTGACTTCACATGGTTTTGCAGGTCCCTTACAGTACCCATGACTGACGACTCATCCTGGTTGGGAATCCTTAAGAGGTGGCGGCCAACCCCTGCCTTAATGCCATTGAAAGGGGAAGACAGTTCCTTTGGTGATGCCTTACCCAGTCGCATAGCCCAGGGCCGCAGAATCGAGTTCACGAGGCTCGCAGTTGGGGGGGGGGGGGGGGGGGGGGGGCTGTGGGAGGAATGCAGGAGACGCTGAGTTTTTAATAGTTTGCTCCCCAGTTTCGCTCAGTCGCGCTCCGTGGGCTACGGTCTTGTAGAAGGTGGGAGGTGAGGGGAGCAGGTTGGGGGTGAGCAGCGCAGGTATCAGCCCCAGCGAGGCAGAGATTCCAGCCTGGAAATAGCGCCGATTGGCTTGGACACTCAACACAGCAAACATTGTTCTCAGTGACGCACAGGCCCAATAAATAGGGAGCGGGGCAAGAGGGCGTGGGTGGGGCGGGTGAGGAAGGGAGCAAGGAGGAGGGGGCAAGAAGGAGGGGGCAAGAGGAGGCGGGCGGGGAGGGGGCAAGAGGGGGGCGGGCGGGGAGGGGTCAAGAGGGGGGCGGGCGGGGAGGGTGCAAAAGGGGGGCGGGCGAGGAGGGGGCAAGAGGGGGGCAGGCGAGGAGGAGGCAAGAGGGGGGCGGGCGAGGAGGGGGCAAGAGGGAGAGGAGGGGAGGGGGGGTGAGAAATGGGAGGAGGGGAAAAGCAGGGCATAAAGGAGGTGCAGGGATCAGCGACGAAATTGCTGTTGTCCCAACAGGGAGCAGGACTGGGTTCAGCCAGGTGGGGTGGATTGCAGCTATTGGACTGCAAGGTGCATCGTCTATGGGTGATGGGTCCCTGCGCCCCCCCTCCCCCGGCCCCATGAAGCAACCACCCAAGACACTCCTGGTCAGTATAGCTCAGGTTCAGACCGGGATAAGCTACAAAAGTCCCCATCAGATGTTCCCCCACCACCTTTCCCGTAACCCCAAAGCCTCCCGTTGTCGAGCAGCCTGCCTCCTGGGCACATTCTTCAGAAACAAGGTACAACCTTCGCGGAACCCTGCACATTAATACTGGCTTGAACAGATTATATATACATTGCAACATAATTTAAATATTAAAATTAAATAGTCTCGCCCTCCTGGGTGGCTCTTGCAACACAGCCTCGTGATTGGAGAGATCTGGCCCCGGCTTCGGAGGGAGTGGGGAGCGCTGGTGGGAAGGGGGTTAGCACCGCCAGAGCAGACTCCAAACCCAGCAAGCGCCCCTTGGGTGGGTGCCAATGTCTTCCTTTACCCAATACTGGGCCACTGATGCGGGGGAGGGGGAGGGAGGGGGGGGGGTGCGGGGGGGAGGGTGTGTGGCCGCGTAACCTGGACCACCAATCAAGGCCGAGGCCGCTCTGGGCGCCCTCTCGGGGTCAGGGGTCACGCCCATCAGCCGCTCCGGATCGTCAGGTTTCCCCTTCCCGCTGGCCTTGCCGCAGCGACTAGACTGAGATAGGGAACCCGGTCGGGGGTGGGGGGAGGGGAGGGGCCAGGAACCGCCTGCCTTCCGTGAAATCCCGCCGCTCCACCGTATCGGCAGCTTGGCGGCCAAGCCCGGGGCGAGCGGGCGGCGGAGAGGGGAGCACGTGACCTTGGGAGTGCGGTTAGTGTTCTAACAAAATTAAAATGAGGCCGCCCGGTGCTGACAAGGGGGTCAGAGGTGAAAGTTCATCCTCACGGAGAATAGTCTCGAGTGTAGTGACCTCCGCTCCAGTCAGCGGCCGGCGTCCGGTTCCCACCCCCTCTGCCGGGTTCAGGAACCAGGCTGGGAGCTGGGGGGTGGTGGGGAGTTGGCAAAAGAAAAGGAAAATAATGAACGGTTCGATTACAGAGGTCCCGTCATTTTTAATGCACTTCGCCCACTCACCCCTCCCCCCTTCTGCAAGCGGCTCTGCCGGGAGGTCGCGGGTCGCGCCCTCTGCCGGGAGGTCGCGGGTCGCGCCCTCTGCCGGGAGGTCGCGGGTCGCGCCCTCTGCCGGGAGGTCGCGGGTCGCGCCCTCTGCCGGGAGGTCGCGGGTCGCGCCCTCTGCCGGGAGGTCGCGGGTCGCGCCCTCTGCCGGGAGGTCGCGGGTCGCGCCCTCTGCCGGGAGGTCGCGGGTCGCGCCCTCTGCCGGGAGGTCGCGGGTCGCGCCCTCTGCCGGGAGGTCGCGGGTCGCGCCCTCTGCCGGGAGGTCGCGGGTCGCGCCCTCTGCCGGGAGGTCGCGGGTCGCGCCCTCTGCCGGGAGGTCGCGGGTCGCGCCCTCTGCCGGGAGGTCGCGGGTCGCGCCCTCTGCCGGGAGGTCGCGGGTCGCGCCCTCTGCCGGGAGGTCGCGGGTCGCGCCCTCTGCCGGGAGGTCGCGGGTCGCGCCCTCTGCCGGGAGGTCGCGGGTCGCGCCCTCTGCCGGGAGGTCGCGGGTCGCGCCCTCTGCCGGGAGGTCGCGGGTCGCGCCCTCTGCCGGGAGGTCGCGGGTCGCGCCCACTGCCGGGAGGTCGCGGGTCGCGCCCTCTGCCGGGAGGTCCCGGGTCGCGCCCTCTGCCGGGAGGTCCCGGGTCGCGCCCTCTGCCGGGAGGTCCCGGGTCGCGCCCTCTGCCGGGAGGTCCCGGGTCGCGCCCTCTGCCGGGAGGTCGCGGGTCGCGCCCTCTGCCGGGAGGTCGCGGGTCGCGCCCTCTGCCGGGTGGTCGCGGGTCGCGCCCTCTGCCGGGAGGTCGCGGGTCGCGCCCTCTGCCGGGAGGTCGCGGGTCACGCCCTCTGCCGGGAGGTTGCCGGTCACGAGGAGGCCGGCGACTCTGCCGCGGCCTCGTCACCAGCCTCGGAGTCCCACACCTCGGACTGCAGGTAGTCGGCGAAGAGGGCCTTGGCGCGGTGGAGGACCCGGTTGAGGTTCTGCCGGCGGACCAGCCGGTCAAAGTGCATGGCCAGCTCGTTGTAGTCCATCTGGCTGCGGACGATGTGGTCGCGGTGCTCCAGCAGCACCGCCAGGCACAGGAAGAGGGCGAAGGGGTTGCCGCGGCCAAACTCCTGGGGCGGGGGCAGGGGGGCCGGCGCCGAGGGGGGTGCCCGCCTGGTGGCGGGCGGCGGACCCCCGGCCTCGGCCTCGGCCTCCCCGTCCGGCGAGGGGCTGCGTCCGTCGGCTGAAGGGTTCAGGGCGGGGGCCGAGGCCGATTTCTTCACCCCCAGGCTCCGGAGGCAGGGCGGTTGGAGGAGGGGTTCCGCCTCCTCCTCCTCCTCCTGCCGCCGCTCCTCCTCCTCTTCACCGTCCTCCCGGCCGCTCCGGTGCGACTGGAAATCCCCGAAGCTGGACTGCTTGGCCGGCGGCCGGGGGCTCTGGCCCTCCCGGCCCCGCCACCGGCCCTCCGCCGCGCCCTCGGCAGCGGCCGTCAGCTCGCGGGCTGGCCGGACCATGTGCCGGTGGCGTGAGGCCCCGCCCTCACTGGCGTCGGCAGGCGCCAGGGGGGCGCCGGTCAGCTCCACCTCGGTCTCGGGTGGGTCGGGGGGCAGGGAGCTCCAGGCCACCTCCAGCAGCCGCAGGGCGTCCTCGAAGGCAAACTCCCGCTTCAGCTCCAGCAGCAGCCAGCGGTAGCAGAAGAAGAGGTCGTCGGCGCCCCGCGCCAGCAGGTAGGCGTAGAACTCGGGGTCGGTGCGCTGCAGGAGCAGCTTGAGGTGCCGGAACTTCACCGCCATCACCTCGCCGTCCATCTGGAAGTTGGCCTCCAGCCGTTTCATGATGCCACAGAAGCAGATGTAGGCCTGGCCCTCGTGGTCCATGACCGCCAGGATGGGGGAGGCGATGTCGCTCATGCCCTGGCAGTAGGAGACCCGCGGGTGGGTCAGGGCGTAGGTGATCAGGAGGTCGTGCAGGGCCATGAGGTGGGGGCTGTCCTCCGAGCCGGCGTAGTAAGGGTGGGTCCGGTCCGTCCGGAGCACGTCCTTCAGCACCATGCCGCTCACAAACTCCAAGTCGTCGGGGCTGGCCCGCTCGGCCCACTCGCCCTTCAGCCTCTCGTACTCCCGCGTCTTGCGCTTGATGTAGTCCATCCGCTCCTGCCCGGTCAGGCCGTCCGGGTAGACGTTCAGCAGGTATCGCCACACCACCTGGGGGAGAGCGGGAAGACAAGAGCGCTTAGGGATTCCCGCCCACCGGGCTTCATACGCCCACCCTCCAGCTCCTCCTCACCGTGACAGAGCTACCATGGGAATTTCCCTATGTAAACACGTCACGCTCGACCCGCAACACCGAAAGTGTGACTTGGTCGGAAAAAAAATGGAAAAGCAAAACATGAACAGTCGCCTGGCGGGGCAGAACTTGAATCGTGCCAACGAGAGAGGCCCTGTTGCCAAGCTTTTCCACCCTACACTCATCAGGACAAATGCAACGATGCCAAATTTCAAACAGTAATAATATATTAAAAAACGGAATCAAACTGCATCTTCCTTTGGTTGTTCGTAACAGGCAAGAGTACAGACCATGTCCAACCAGCCCATGCTTGCAAAGCCCAAAACAAATTGCTTACTAATCGATACGATTGTGTGATTGGACAGCACTTGCTGAACAATCCTGAGTGCGACGATAGTTACACTAGCAACCACTGGAAGGTAACCAGTTGAGCTCATAACTCGTCGTTAAGTAACGAGGTTCATTTACGCTTGCTAGAAGTGACACCCATTCATAGGCAGGGACCCATCCTCTGCAAACCAAAGGAATATGTTCAAGCCTTGCACCGTTTTTGAATTACCCGGGGGCTCGGGGAGCCTATAGTTTTCCCGCTGCTTTCACCATGCCAATGCCTCAGCCAATCAGAGTCGACTTGCCAGCCCAATCAGCACCCTTTTCTCCCGCAGTATACATTGTTGTGATCGTCTGAAATTTGGCATTCTTGTGTTTGTCCTGAGCGAGAGGCAACATGCCTCCCTCTTCGGTAAGATGAAATCAAAACGTGAATTAAATGGAGAGGGGCTAGAGAATGCCATCTTCTCAAAGGCAATTAGGGGTGTTGCAATAAATACTGCCCTCGCCAGCGGCACTCATCCTAAGAATGATTAAAATAAAGAGGGATACATGGATAGAGGACTGACTAACAAACACTTAGAATTGGGACAAACGGGTCACCTTCCAGTTGGTAAACTGTAACGAGTGGAGTGCAGCAGGGATCAGAGCTAAGGCCCCAAACTTTTTACCATCCATATTACTGATTTTGATGAAGGGATCGAGCCAAGTTTGCTGACAATACGAAGATAGGTGGGAAAGTAAGTTGTGAGGGGGATACAAAGAGTCTGCAAAGGGGATACGGATAGGCTAAGGGTGTGGGCTAAAATTTGGCAGCTGGAACGCAATGTGGGACAATGAGAGGCTGCCCACTTGGGCAGGGAGAATAGAAAAAGCTGTGTGTTATTTAAACAGAGAGAGACTGCAGAATGCTACGGTAGAGGGATCTGGGTGTCCTGGCACATGAATCAGAAAACGTTAGCGTGCAGATACAGCAAGTGATTAGGAAGGCAAGTGGAACGTTGTCCTTTATTGCGAGGGAGATGGAGTATAAAAGCCGGGAAGTCTTGCTACAACTGTGCAGAGCGTTGGTCAGACCGCACCTGGAGCGCCGTGTACGGTTTTGGTCTCCTTATTTAAGAAGGGACAGACTCGCATTGGAAGCCGTTCAGAGAAGGTTCATCCAGCTGATTCCCGGGATGAAGGGTGTTTGTCTGATGAGGAACGTTTGAGCAGGTTGGGTCTGTACCCATTGGAGTTTAGAAGAATGAGAGGTGATCTTATTGAAACATATCAGATTCTGAGGGGAGGGGGTTTGACAGGGTGGATGCTGAGGGGATGTTTCCCTCCCCTCGTGGGAGGAATCTAGAACGAGAGGAGGGGGGCACAGTTTCAGAACAAGGGGTCTCCCATTGAGGATGGAGATGAGGAGGAATTTCTTCTCTCAGAGGGTGGTCAGTCTGTGGAATTCTCTCCCCCCCCCCAGAGAGCAGTGGGGGCCGGGTCACTGAATATATTCAAGGCCGAGTGAGACAGATTTCTGATCGACGAGCGAGTCGAGGGTAATCACGAAGGGGGTTTCAATAGAGTAAATGAGGAGAAGCTATTTCCAGTGGCAGGAGGGTCGGTAACCAGAGGGGAACATAGAGAATCGGTAAAAGATCCAGAGGGGGTGGGGGAGATGAGGAGAATGTTTTTGACCCAGCGAGTTGTTGTGATCTGGAAGGTGCTGCCTGAAAGGGTGGCGGAAGCAGATTCAATAGGAACGTTCAAAAGGGGGGGAATTGGAGAAATACTCGAAGGGGAAAAATTCACAGGGTGTGTGGGGGGAAGGAGCAGGGAGGTGGGGAAGAAGAATGGGATGAATTGGATCGCTCTTTCAAAGGGCTGGCACAGGCACGACGGGCTGAATGGCCTCCTCTTGTGCTGAGAGATTCTGAAAGCTAGGAATCAAAGGAGACGCTTGGCACGTCAGTTTGCGTCCTTCCACAGTCTCTGGGCGATTACCTCAACCACAAATGCCCCTGCGTTTCCCTCACTACAAAGGCACAATAGGGTTAGGATCAGGTGGAGGCCATTCAGCCCCACCGAGCCTGCTCCACCGCCCAATCCAATCGTGGACGATCTTCTACCTCGACTCCACTGTCCCCGCCCTGTCCCTCAGCGTTTGACAGTCTCTCGCTCTCCGCCTCGAAGAAACTCCCGGCAACCGAGCTTAATCCGGGGTCGAGAATTCCGAAGATTCACGACCCTGGGAGTCAAGGGATTTCTCCTCATCTCAGTCCAAAATGGCCGACCCCTTACCCTGAGGCTGTGACCCCCCGCGTTCTAGGCTCTAGGGGAAAGGAGGTCGGGTTGTGGGGGGGCGGCGGGGGTAGAAACAGCCTCCCAGCATCGCCCCTGTCAAAAAGCCCTTCAGAATTTTATACGTTTCAATGAGATCACCTTTCATTCTTCTAAACTCAGCCCATTCCACTCGATCTCTCCTGACTGAGCAGTCCCTTCGTCACAGGGATCAGTCCGGTGAACTTTGGCTGCACTCTCTCTGGGGGAAAGTACATTCTGAAGAGGACTCGAAACATCAACTCTTGTTTCTCTCCCCGCAGATGCTGTCAGACCTGCTGAGGTTTTCCAGCATCTTCTGTTTTTATTCCGGATTACCAGCATCCTCAGTATTTGGCTTATACCCTTCCTTAGGTGAAGAGACCACATCTGGACACAGTAATCCAGATGCACACGCATCAGAGCGCTACAGACACTTTTAGACTCCAATTCCTTTGCAATAAAGGCCAACCTGCCATTTGACTTCCTAATGACGTGCTGCAGTTGAATAGCATCTCCAAGGCCCCTCAATCCCTCAGCTCGAGGGAGATGGTTAATTCGCCTCGCCACCCAGCCTCACCTGGCACGCCCTCCGACCCCCATCTTTATACCCCGTCCATCCTGGCGGCGACCCCCATTTCGCCAGCTGACGGCCGGGGGAAGAGCCAGACCCTGGCGGGCAAGCGGGCTATTCGGCCACGAGGGCATCGCACCTGCGAGCAACTGCGCCATGGCTGCAGGCTGTCGCATGAGGGAGGGCACCAAGTGAGGTACAGCCATGTGGGAGAGCGAGCACGAGGCAGGGGGAGGTGACGGAAGGAAGGAGTGAGGGTTTTGTGGAGGTGAGAGGGGGGTGGGGGTGGGGGAAAGAGGTGGGAGGGTGGGGAAAGCCCACAAACCTTGCGCAGTGCGGGTTCTACGCCGCCGTGATAGATCCTGAGCCGCAGCTCCTCGGGCCGGCACAGCTGCCCCTCGTGGTTGAGGTAGGTGTGGAACTCGGCGTCGCTGAGGGGCGGTTTAAAAGGTTTCACTGCCTCCTCACTGCTTGACCAGCTCAGCACCTGCTGCACCTTAGAGATGGTTCGGCCAACCTGTGCGAAGGAGCAGAGCAGCACGTTAGATACAGAGAGAAGCTCCCTCTACACCGTCCCCATCAAACACTCCCAGGACAGGTACAGCACGGGGTTAGATACAGAGTAAAGCTCCCTCTACACCGTCCCCATCAAACACTCCCAGGACAGGTACAGCACGGGGTTAGATACAGAGTAAAGCTCTCTCTACACCGTCCCCATCAAACACTCCCAGGGCAGGTACAGCACGGGGTTAGATACAGAGTAAAGCTCCCTCTACACCGTCCCCATCAAACGCTCCCAGGGCAGGTACAGCACGGGGTTAGATACAGAGTAAAGCTCCCTCTACACCGTCCCCATCAAACACTCCCAGGACAGGTACAGTACGGGGTTAGATACAGAGTAAAGCTCCCTCTACACCGTCCCCCATCAAACACTCCCAGGGGAGGTACAGCACGGGGTTAGATACAGAGTAAAGCTCCCTCTACACTGTCCCCATCAAACACTCCCAGGACAGGTACAGCACGGGGTTAGATACAGAGTAAAGCTCCCTCTACACTGTCCCCATCAAACACTCCCAGGACAGGTACAGCACGGGGTTAGATAAACAGTGCAGCGCTCCCTCAGCACTGACCCTCCGACAGCACGGCGCTCCCTCAGTACTAGCCCTCCAACAGCAGAGCGCTCCCTCAGCACTGACCCTCCGACAGGGCAGCGCTCCCTCAGCACTGACCCTCCGACAGGGCAGCGCTCCCTCAGCACTGACCCTCCAACAGGGCAGCGCTCCCTCAGCACCTACCCTCCGACAGGGCAGCGCTCCCTCAGCACTGACCCTCCGACAGTGCGGCGCTCCCTCAGCACTGACCCTCCAACAGTGCGGCGCTCCCTCAGCACTGACCCTCCAACAGTGCGGCGCACCCTCAGCAGTGACCCTTCAGCGCTGACAGAAGGATGCGAGTTAGGTTGGTACTGGGCACTGTCTGTGGGCAGCGAGGCTCCACACACTAACCTGGGAGATGATGGACTGTGTTAGAGGATGTGCCGAGGCTGTGAAGGAACGTTTCTCCGGTGTCAGGAGGTCGGAGCCGATTACATCCTTCGGGCTGATGATGTCCCAGTCTTCAAGGAGCGGGCCTGAGGGGTGGAGGGGGTCGGGAGGAAGAAAAGGGGTCATGCCCCATCATTACATTTGATGCCTCTCTACACCAATAACCAACATCGAATTCTAAAACACAAAACCAATTTACAAGTCTCTTCAACTCTCGCTCACAGGTCCCAAATCAGCCTCGCAGCCCACACTCCAGTGACCGACATATTCGACCACGGGAGGCATCGCACCAAAACCCAATCCTTCCGAGTGCCGCACTTTTGACGGAGAAGGATCAGGGGCACGAACCATGGTTGCCTCCCCCATCCTTGACACTCAGGTCTGGACAGGGATGAGGCTGGGTGCTGTGCACTTCCCCTCCCTCCCTCCCTCTCTCCCCCGCCCTGGGGTGGTTCATTCAGCACCAGGCCGCTGTTGGAGGCCGAGGCTTTCCTGAGCCCCCCCGGCCCTCCGATACTCACTGTCTTCGGAGGGCTTGATGTCCACTTTGAGCTGGAGCTGGGCTTTTGAGAGACTGCTGAAGGCCACATCCAGGTCCCAGTCCGATTGCAGGGACAGGTAAACCTCCTGACTGGGTTTCTCCGGAGACAGGTAGCTTATAACAAAATTCTTCTTCCTGTCCGACAATCAGGAAATAGGAGACATTTACTGCACAGGAAGCTGCTACTGACAGGGGGGGTCGGTGCTGAGGGAGCGCCGCACTGTCGGAGGGTCAGTGCTGAGGGAGCACCGCACTGTCGGAGGGTCAGTGCTGAGGGAGCGCCGCACTGTCGGAGGGTCGGTGCTGAGGGAGCGCCGCACTGTTGGAGGGTCAGTGCTGAGGGAGCGCCGCACTGTGGGAGGGTCAGTGCTGAGGGAGCGCCGCACTGTCGGAGGGTCGGTGCTGAGGGAGCGCCGCACTGTTGGAGGGTCAGGACTGAGGGAGCGCCGCACTGTCGGAGGGTCGGTGCTGAGGGAGCGCCGCACTGTCGGAGGGTCGGTGCTGAGGGAGCGCCGCGCTGTCGGAGGGTCGGTGCTGAGGGAGCGCCGCACTGTCGGAGGGTCAGTGCTGAGGGAGCGCCGCGCTGTCGGAGGGTCAGTACTGAGGGAGCGCCGCGCTGTCCGAGGGTCAGTACTGAGGGAGCACCGCACTGTCCGAGGGTCAATACTGAGGGAGTGCCGCACTGTCCGAGGGTCAGTACTGAGGGAGTGCCGCACTGTCGGAGGGTCAGTGCTGAGGGAGCACCGCACTGTCGGAGCGTCAGTGCTGAGGGAGCGCCGCACTGTCGGAGGGTCAGTGCTGAGGGAGCGCCGCACTGTCGGAGGGTCAGGACTGAGGGAGCGCCGCACTGTCGGAGGGTCGGTGCTGAGGGAGCGCCGCACTGTCGGAGGGTCGGTGCTGAGGGAGCGCCGCACTGTCGGAGGGTCGGTGCTGAGGGAGCGCCGCACTGTCGGAGGGTCGGTGCTGAGGGAGCGCCGCACTGTCGGAGGGTCAGTGCTGAGGGAGCGCCGCGCTGTCGGAGGGTCAGTACTGAGGGAGCGCCGCGCTGTCGGAGGGTCAGTGCTGAGGGAGCGCCGCTCTGTCGGGGGGTCAGTGCTGAGGGAGAGCCGCACTGTCTGAGGGTCAGTACTGAGGAAGTACTGTCCTTGCTGCTCTGTTTTTTCCGGGCCTGTGGACAGGTATGAGGGGGACAGAGTGAGAAACTGAAGTTAATGGTTAATCAGGAGTCAAGGTTAGGTCGCGACTAATGGAGTGCGATTGATAACCTCGGCTAACATCCTGCAAACACGCTGGCAACTCCGTGAGAATTGAACAGCCCACGTCATTCTCCAGGTCTTAACAACTGTTTACAAACTGATAACCATCACAATCTCATTCACATTGCCAACTGAACTCTGACTGGAGCAAGCTGCACAGAAATAGGCCATTTGGCCCCTCTGTTGTGTGGTGTTTGTGCCCCACACCAGCCTCCTCTCACCCCCCACCTCTTCATCTCCCCTTATCCCCCTCTTCATCTCCCCTTATCCCCCTCTTCATCTCCCCTTATCCCCCTCTTCATCTCCCCTTATCCCCCTCTTCATCTCCCCTTATCCCCCTCTTCATCTCCCCTTATCCCCTCTTCATCTCCCCTTATCCCCATACCCTTCTATTCCTTTCTCTCTCATGTGTTTATCCAGCCTCCCTCTTAAACACATCGACACTATTCACCTCGTGCACTCCTGTTCCACATTCTCCCCACTCTCTGGGTAAAGACGTTTCGCCTGAATTTCCCCCTCGATTGGATTTATTAGTGACTGTCTTATATCGATGGCCCCCACCTAGTTCTGGTCTCCCCCCACCCCACAAGTGGAAACATCTTCTCTACGTCGACCCTATCAAAACCCCCTCCATCATTTTAAAGAGCTCGATCAGGTCACCCCCTCAGCCTCCTCTTTTCTAGAGATAAGAGCCCCGGCCTGATCAATCGTTCCTGATAAGATATAACCTCTCTGTCCCTCGTAAATGATTGTTACTGCACCTTCTCAAAGCCCTCGCCAATCGCTGACATCCTCAGCCTGGATGCCACGCGGCCTGGCCCCTCTGTACTCACCCGCTTAAATCGAAAGCCCGAATCAGGATGTGCTGGAGGACTTCAAAGGAGGTGATCTGGGGGTCAACAGCAAACGAGCGGAACTCGGGCTGCAGTGAGCCTTCGCATTTCTGTCCCAGAAAGAGGAAACCGTTATTAAATCGCTGAAGAACATGGCGTTTTTATTCAGCATTTGCTACCCATCCCTAATTGCCCCCTTGAGAAGGTGGGGGTGAGCTGCCTTCTTGAACCTCTGCAGCCCGTGTGGTGTAGGTACACCCACGGCGCTGTTAGTGGGGGGAGTGCTAGGATTTTGACCCAGCGACTGTGAAGGAACGGCCGATATATTTCCAAGTCGGGATGGTGAGTGGCTCGGAGGGGAACTTCCAGGTGGTGGTGTTCCCCATGCGTCTGCTGCCCTTGTCCTTCTAGATGGTAGTGGTCGTGGGTTTGGGCGGCGCTGTCGAAGGAGCCTTGGCGAGTTGCTGCAGTGCATCTTGTAGATGGTACACACACTGCTGCCCCTGTGCGTCGGTGGTGGAGGGAGTGAATGTTTGTGGATGGGGTGCCGATCAAACGGGGCTGCTTTGTCCTGGCTGCAGGACCACACCGTGCGGGGTCACCATCTTTGTGGTAAATGACAACTTGGAGAATGGTAGAGAACCTTGGAACCACTGCAGTCCGTGTGGCGTAGGGGAGTGCACACGCACCGATACGCTCACTGGCACACACACACCGGCACGCACGCACCAGCCATGTTGTTTTAGATGGATCAATCCTCTGTGTTGTTACAGCCGACTCAGAGTAAATCACACTGATCGACAGAGAACGAGACACTGACAGATAGGGGGAGATGGTGACGGAGGGGTGGGGGACGGTGACAACAGGGAGGGAGGAGATGGTGATGGGTGAAGGGGAAAAGATGGTGACGGGGGAAGAGGGGGTTTACACCCACTGGGACTGCACTCCCCCCTTTCCCCCTCCCAGTCCTCCGGGAGGTTTGTGTGGGGGGTATTTCTCACCCCCCACCCCCAACACCCCCCCCTCTGGTCTCTATCTCTCCAGTGCCTGGGCTCTCACCCCCTCCCAATCTCCTCCCACACTCTCTCTCCTGAGGGGGCTATTTCTCTGGTTCCCTCTCCATCACCTACACTCGGGCTTTGACCACCCACCCCCAATCTCTCACTATAGGGGGTATAAATATACCCCCAGGGGGGGTATTTCTCCATTACCTACACCCTCACCACCCCACAATCTCTCTCTATAGTCGGCATATCTATCGCCCGAGGGGGTATTTCTCCATTACCTGCACTCTCACCCTCACCACCCCCAGTCTCTCTATAGGGGGTATATCTTTCCCCCCTAACCCCCCCCCCTCCCCCACAGGGGGTATTTCTCTATTACCTGCACCCTCACCACCCCACAATCTCCCTCTGTATCAGGTATATCTATCGCCCGAGGGGGTATTTCTCCATTACCTGCACTCTCACCCTCACCACCCCCAATCCCTTTATATAGGGGGTATATCTCTCCCCCCCCACCCCCCACCCCCCCCACAGGGGGTATTTCTCTATTACCTGCACCCTCGCCACCCCCAGTCTCTCTATAGGGAGTATATCTACCCCCCTGAGGGGGTATTTCTCCATTACCTGCACTCTAAACCCTCACCTCCCCCAGTCTCTCTATAGGGGGTATATCTACCCCGCTGAGGGGGTATTTCTCCATTACCTGCACCCTCACCTCACCCAGTCTCTCTCTATAGGGGGTATATCTCCCCCACCCCCCCCAGTGGGTATTTCTCCATTACCTGCACTCTCACCCTCACCACCCCCAGTCTCTCTATAGGGGGTATATCTATATCTGCCCCCCCACAGTGGGTATTTCTCTATTACCTGCACCCTCACCACCCCCAGTCTCTCTCTATAGGGGGTATATCTACCCCCCTGAGGGGGTATTGCTCCATTACCTGCACTCTCACCCTCACCACCTCCCAATCCTCCGCCGCCGCCGCCATTCTCTCTGTGTACATTCCCCCCGGAAATTACCTCACCCTGCACAGCATCACTTCCGGGAGGGAGCAGGACCCTCCGTCTCTACGGTAACGGGGCAGGGCCAGAGGGAGAGGGCGGGGCAGGACCGACCTTCTCCATGGTAACGGGGCTGGGGCCCAGGGGAGGGGACGGCACCGACAGCCTCGGCGGTAACAGGGGGTGGGCGGGGTCAGAGCTGGGGGGCGGGGACAGCGACCTCCAGCCTCCATGGTGACGGGGCAGGGCTCAGGGGAGGGAGTGGGCGGGGCCCATTGGAGGGGCGGGGCCCAGTGGAGGGGCGGACCCCAGACACGGCGTGGGTGGGGCCCGTCGGGGGGCGGGGCCCAGAAGGGGTGGGGCCGGGCAGATGGACGGACAAGCTCCGTGGCAATGGGGCTGGTCTCAGGGGAGGGGGCGGAGCCCAGAGAGAGTGGGTGGGGCCAAGGGAACGGGGCGGAGCCCAGCGGCGTTGGGCGGGGTCCAGACTGAGAGGGGGCGGGTCCCAGGTCCCTCCCAGGGGAATGCAGGGTGTGGGTGAGGCCATTCAGCCCCTCTCAGGGGATTGCAGGGATGTGGATGAGGCCATTCAGCCCCTCTCAGGGGAATGCAGTGCGTAGGTGAGGCCATTCAGCCCCTCTCAGGGGAAGGGAGGGTGTAGATGAGGCCATTCTGCCCCTCCCAGGGGAATGCAGAGTGTGCTTGAGGCCATTTAGCCCCGTCTCTGGGGATTGCAGTGTGTTGATGAGGCCAGTCAGCCTTTCTCAGGGGAATGCAGGGTGTGGGTGATGCAATTCAGCTCCTCTCAGAGGGACAGGGGGTGTGGATGAGTCCATTCATCCCCTCTCAGGGAATTGCAGTGTGTAGATGAGGCCATTCTGCCCCTCTCAGGGGAATGCAGCATGTGGATGAGACCATTTAGCCCCTCTCAAGGGATTGCAGTGAGTGGATGAGGCCATTCAGCCCTTCTCAGGGGAATGCAGTGTGTGGATGAATCATTTGGCCCATCTCTGAGGGAATGCAGGTAGTGGATGAGACCATTCAGCCCCATCAGGGGGAGGGTGTGGATAAGGTCTTTCATCCCCTCTCAGGGAAGGGGATGGTGTAGATTAGGCCATTCCGCCCATCTCAGGGATATGCCGGGTGTGGGCGAGGCCATTCAGCCCCTCTCAGGGGAATGCAGTGCGTGGATGAGGCCATCCAGCCCCTCTCAGGGGAAGGGAGGGTGTAGATGAGGCCATTCAGCCCCTCTCAGATGAATGCCGGGTGCGGATGAGTCCATTCAGCCCATCTCTGTGGGAATGGAGAGTGTGGGGTGAGGCCATTCAGCCCCTCTCAGGGGAATGCAGCGTGCGGGTGAGGCCATTAAGCCCCTCTAAGGGGAAGGGAGGGTGTAGATGAGACCATTCAGCTCTTCTCACATGACCTGGGTCGGGCTGAGGAGACATCAATCGAAGTCCCCCACCCCCAACCCTGGCATTTTGTCTCGGTTAACGCAGCATTGGCATTATTTTGCTGTCTCTTGGATCCCAGTTTGTTGAACAATTCTGGGATTTTCTCCTCCAGCCCAGTATCCCTTCCCTTCAGCATCAACAAAGCCTCCTTTAGCCAAACTGCCCAGTTCACACGTGCCAGCCCAGGTGAGAAATCTCATGATTCACTCCAAAAATCTCGCGGACAGTTTCATTCCAATGAAAAAGGTATTCCATCCACTTAGGACCACTTCAACTTTTATTGTCTGTTTCTTTCTTTCAAAGTATTTATTTCATTAGCTCTTGACATGTTGCTTCCTTCTGTGTAATTATCTTGTTCGCAAATAGATCTGACTATTGCTCTTAACCTGAAGGTAAGTATGTAGCAGTTTGACATTTACTCTGATTTAGAAAAGACACAAGTGTGTGCCTGTAGTGACAATTCCATGTGCGGTTTCTGGGGTGTTATACAACAATTAGTAAGTCTAATTAATTATAATTAATACTGATATGTGGTTTTTCAACATGGGAGGGACTGGCTGTTAATGGAAACCTGATCTCAGTGGTGAGCAATAGACAAACGTGGCCTTGTCTAAATGGGGTTCCTGCCCCTGATCATTATCCAGCAATTCCTGTGTAAAACCAGGTAAGCATACTGCAGCTACATATCATGCAGGGGTAAAGACTCTCCCAGGGCAGGAACAGCACAGGGATAGATACAGAGTAAAGCTCCCTCTGCACTGTTCCCATCAAACACTCCCAGGACAGGTACAGCACGGGGATAGATACAGAGTAAAGCTCCCTCTACACCGTCCCCATCAAACACTCCCAGGACAGGTACAGCACGAGGTTAGATACAGAGTAAAGCTCCCTCTACACCGTCCCCATCAAACACTCCCAGGACAGGTACAGCACGGGGTTAGATACAGAGTAAAGCTCCCTCTACACTGTCCCCATCAAACACTCCCAGGACAGGTACAGCACGGGGTTAGATAGAGTAAAGCTCCCTCTACACTGTCCCCATCAAACACTCCCAGGACAGGTACAGCACAGGGTTAGATACAGAGTAAAGCTCCCTCTACACTGCCCCCATCAAACACTCCCAGGGCAGGTACAGCACGGGGTAAGATACAGAGTAAAGCTCCCGCTACACCGTCCTATCTGAATGAGCGTGAAAATCTGACCCGTTCAGCTGAGTCTGTGGGTGAAGGTTTAATCTGGTGCAGCTCAGGTTCTACTCCCAAGGAATGAGACTGACCCCTCGAGCTCCCTTCATACCGGAGCCGCCGATAATAGAATCCGGGAATCATAATGCACAGGAGGAGGCCGTTCAGCCCATCATGCCTGTGCTGGCTCTTTGAAAGATCTAGCCCATTAACTCCACTACCCCACCTCCCTGGCTCTTTCCCCCCCCCACACACCCTGTGAATTTTTCCCCTTCGAGTATTTCTCCAATTCCCCCCCCTTTCGAACGTTCCTATTGAATCTGCTCCCACCGCACTTTCAGGCAGCGCCTTCCAGACCACAACAACACGCTGGGTCAAAGAGATAAATCGAGCTCCCTCCCGTCTTTTTTTGTTTGCCGAGTACCTGAATCGCTCCTAACGTGACTGTACCGCCCACCTGCGGAGTGCAGCAGTGGCGGAAGCAGCTTCAGAGAAAGACGCAGTGGCAGCCAGTGACAGTCAGAAACCATACAATGATATATTGATATGTACATCATACACAGCAGAACGCCTGGTCCCCGTGCGAAAAAGGAGACACGGGCATTTCCGAACAGAACCAGGATATAAATAATGGGACCAGATTCCGGAGCTCCGCAGCCACTGTACATCCGGAGGGGTCACGGGAGGTGTGACAGAGCTTGCCGAGGCAGGCCGAGTGAAGTTGGGGAGGGGGCGAAGGGAGCGGCGTCGTTCGAAGTTATAAGTCGTAGGCACCATCATCTTAACTACTCATGGCGTAGAGTTTGGTCCATGCCCGGGCTGGAACAGAAGGTAACATGGATTAAGGGGACGTGTCCTCATACATGTACCGGCGACTCTGCCTCTCCCTCCGCCAATTCACCCCCTAACCCCTTCTCAAGGTGCTGACTCTCACTGGGAGGCAGTTCCGTCCATCCTAGGACCTCTCCGCTTATTCAGAGTGTGGGAGCATCTCATTAGACACAGAGTTAAGCTCCCTTGACACCGTCCCCATCAAACGCTCCCAGGACAGGTACAGCACGGGGTTAGACACAGAGTAAAGCTCCCTCTACACTGTCCCCATCAAACACTCCCAGGACAGGTACAGCACGGGGTTAGATACAGAGTAAAGCTCCCTCTACACCGTCCCCATCAAACATTCCTAGGACAGGTACAGCACGGGGTTAGATACAGAGTAAAGCTCCCTCTACACCGTCCCCATCAGACACTCCCAGGACAGGTACAGCACGGGGTTAGATACAGAGTAAAGCTCCCTCTACACCGTCCCCATCAGACACTCCCAGGACAGGTACAGCACGGGGTTAGATACAGAGTAAAGCTCCCTCTACACCGTCCCCATCAAACACTCCCAGGACAGCTACAGCACGGGGTTAGATACAGAGTGAAGCCCCCTCCAACAACAACTTGCATTTCTTTAGCACCATTAACAAAAGGAGGTATGAGGGACAGGTGACCGAAAGCTCAGACAAACAGGTCGGTTTTAAGGAGCGTCTTAAAGGAGGGGAGAGAGAGAGAGAAAGAGAGAGAGGGAGAGGGAGTGGGGGGCGGAGAGGTTTAGGGAGTGAATTCCAGAGCTCAGGGCCCCCCCAGGCAGCTGAAGGCCCGGCCGCCAATGGCGGAGCGATGGGAATGGGGGGGGATGTGTGAGAGGTAGTTCTAAGAAGCCCAGTCACCCAGCCCCTGCTCCCGGTCTTCCCCAGTTGAGATACCCACCGATCTCTATGGCCTGTGATTCGCTGTTTTTCCACTGTTCTGCCACGTCATTGGCCAGTGGGTCATCAGGGTTGGGTGCGCTGAGTAAAGCCTGGATGGAGAGAAGGACCGTCCGGATCTGCAGTGCTGGAGACCACTTGTCTGCATCAGATGTGAGAGGGAGAGCGAGAGAGAGAGAGAGAGAGAGTGAGAGAGAATGGGTGGTGGGGGGGGGGTCAATTCTCAGTATGGTTGTTCCGCACTCTGTCCCTCGGTGTACAGAATCCCAGTTATCCAAGCACCAGGTTTTGCTGCCACCCAGTCCCACCCGAGCAGTCGCCCTGCGATGCCCCCCACAGCCGAACATCTCACCCTCCGCCCTCGCTGTTTAGCGGCCGGGTCCCACTGGCCCGTCCCCGTCCCGGGGGTCAGATCGGTTAGGTCGGGGGGCGGGATGCGAGAATCGAGCGTGGGGAGGGTGGAGGGGAGTGAGTGAGTGACAGGGTTGGAGGGGATGAGGGTGCCGGGCAGGAGGATGAGGTGCGGTTGAAGGAGGAGGGGCGTGAGGAAGAGGGAGGGGGAAGGAAGTGGCTGGAAGGTGGGGAGGGGGAGGAAGAGATTGTGGGGGGGGCGGGGGGGGGGGGGAAACGACTTTGCTCAAGAAGCTTGACACTACGAGGGAGGGGGACGGAGGGAGGGGGACAGGTGGATGGATGGAGGGAGGGGGACGGAGGAAGGGGATGGATGGAGGGAGGGGGACAGAGGGAGAGATGGGGACAGAGGGAGGGGGACGGACGGAGGGAGGGGTGGGAGGAAGGGGGATGGGGGAAGGGACGGACGGAGGGAGGGGGACGGACGGAGGGAGGGGGACGGACGGAGGGAGGGGGACAGACGGAGGGAGGGGGACGGACGGAGGGAGGGGGACGGACGGAGGGAGGGGGACGGACGGAGGGAGGGGGACGGACGGAGGGAGGGGGACGGACGGAGGGAGGGGGACAGACGGGGGGAGGGGGACGGACGGGGTGAGGGGGACAGGGGAAGGGACGGACGGGGTGAGGGGGACGGGGGAAGGGACGGATGGGGTGAGGGGGACGGGGGAAGGGACGGACGGGGTGAGGGGGAAGGGATGGACAGGGGAAGGGGGAAGGGACGGACGGGGTGAGGGGGACGGGGGAAAGGGATGGACGGGGGGAGGGGGAAGGGACGGACGGGGTGAGGGGGACGGGGGAAGGGATGGACGGGGGGAGGGACGGACGGGGGGAGGGACGGACGGGGGGAGGGGGATGGGGGGAGGGATGGACGGGGGGGAAGGAGGGACGGACGGACGGGGTGAGGGGAAGGGACGGACGGGGGGAGGGGGAGGGGGATGGGGGGGGAGGGACGGATGGCGGGGGGGAGGGACGGATGGCGGGGGGGAGGGACGGACGGGGGAGGGAGGGACGGACGGAGGGGGTGAGGGGAAGGGACGGATGGGGGGAGGGACGGACGGGGGGAGGGGGATGGGGGAAGGAACAGACGGGGGGAGGGACGGACGGGGTGAGGGGAAGGGGGAAGGGACGGACGGGGGACGGGGGACAGGGGAAGGGACGGACGGGGTGAGGGGGACGGGGGAAGGGACGGACGGGGTGAGGGGGACGGGGGAAGGGACGGACGGGGTGAGGGGGACGGGGGAAGGGACGGACGGGGGGACGGGGGAAGGGACGGACGGGGGGACGGACGGGGTGAGGGGGACGGGGTGAGGGACGGACGGGGGAGGGGGACATGGGGTGAGGGACGGACGGGGGGAGGGGGACAAGGGTGAGGGACGGACGGGGGGAGGGGGACAAGGGTGAGGGACAGACGGGTGGATAGGAAGCTGAAGGCCCCGGTACCTTTCAGGATGTCCAAGCAGATCCTGCCCAGCTTGTCGACGTTGGGATGGTAGATCTTGGTGACGAAGCGGACCTTGGGGGCTGCCATGGGGTATTCCTCAGGCAGGAAGAGCTCCAGTTTGAAATTACCCCCTTCGAAGGGCGAGTCCTGGGGCCCGGCAATCACCACGTGAAAGTATCGAGCGTTGGCCTCATCCGGCTCGGCCCGGATCCCCGGCACCGGCTCTGCCATCAGACGCTGTGTCTCCTGTAGGGTTGGGGGGCGGGGGAGACAAGGAACTGGAGACTAACCAATCAGCACCTCCCCAAACCCACAACCCCCTTCCTGCCCGGACGGTCAAGGGCAGCGGACACGTGGGGACATCACCACCACCGCCCGCCAGGGCCCCTCCCTCGGCCTTGAACATGTTCTCACCTCCCGAATCCGCTCCCCTCCTTCCCGGAACCGTGAATCCCTCCAATCAGGTGTCTGTCAGTATCCAATCGGCTCTTAGCAAGGTCACAGACCACGTCCCCGTGTGAACGTGACAAGGGTAAACTTTCCCTTGGACCGTCTGCCGCCTTTGATATGGTCGATCACCCCCCATCCCTCCTCTCCTGCTGTCGGTTCGGCTGGGTGGGGCTGCACTCACGCACTTCCATTCCCATCCGTCTAATCACAACCAGCCAATCACCTCTTCCTGCTCCCGAACCGTGACCTCTGGTGTCCCCCCCGAGGATCTATCCCTGATTCACGCCCCGCTCTTTCCTATTCCTCATCTACAAGCTGCCCCTCGGCGACATCGTGTTAGTTTACGCACCAACGCTGACGTCATCCAGCTCAACCTCCCCTCCACCTCCCCGCACTCCTCCACTCTCTAAATTGTCAGACCGCTGATCCGACATCCAGTCCTGGAGGAGCAGAAGTTCCCTCCGATTAAATATTGGGAAGACTGAAGCCATTGTTTTCGATCCCCGCTCCAAACTCCATTCCCGAGCAACCGACTCCATCCCTCTCCACGGTAACGGGCTGAGGTGGAACCAGACTACTCACAGCCTTGGTGTCGTATCTGACCCTGTGGTGATCTTCCAACCCCAGGATAGCGCCATTGCTAAGACCCCCCCCCACTTATTTCCACCTCTGTGACGTCGCCTGACTCCACCTCTGTCTCAGCTCATCGGCTGATGAAACCCTCGTCCACGCCTTCGTCACCTCCAGACTCGACTATCCCAACGCTCTCCCAACCGCTCTCCCACATTCTACCCTCCGTAAACTTCAACTTATCCAAAACTCTACTGCCCCCCCCGCCACCCACCCCCGTGTCCAAACTCGTACCGAGTCCCTTCACCCGTCACCCCCTGTGCTCGCTGACCCACACTGGCTCCCGGTCCAGCAATTTTAAAATTCTCATTTTCGTTTTCAAATCCTTCCATGGCCTCCGCACAACCCCCTCCCTATCTCTGGAACCTCCTCCAGCCCTACAACCCTCCCTATCTCTGTAACCTCCTCCAGCCCCTACAACCCTCCCTATCTCTGTAACCTCCTCCAGCTCCTACACCCCTCCCTATCTCTGTAACCTCCTCCAGCCCCTACAACCCTCCCTATCTCTGTAACCTCCTCCAGCCCCTACAACCCTTCCTATCTCTGTAACCTCCTCCAGCTCCTACACCCCTCCCTATCTCTGTAACTTCCTCCAGCCCTTACAACCCTCCCTATCTCTGTAACCTCCTCCAGCCCCTACAATCCTATCTCTGTAACCTCCTCCAGCCCCTACAACCCTATCTCTGTAACCCCCTCCAACCCTCCCTATCTCTGTAGCCTCCTCCAGCCCCTACAATCCTATCTCTGTAACCTCCTCCAACCCCTACAACCCTCCCTATCTCTGTAACCTCCTCCAGCCCCTACAACCCTCCTTATTTCTGTAGCCTCCACCAGCCCTTACAACCCTCCCTATCTCTGTAACCTCCTCCAGCCCCTACAACTCTCCCTATTTCTGTAACCTCCTCCAGCCGCTACAACCCTCCCTATCTCTGTAACCTCCTCCAGCCCCTACAACCCTTCCTATCTCTGTAACCTCTTCCAGCCCCTACAACCCTCCCTATCTCTGTAACCCCCTCCAACCCTCCCTATCTCTGTAACCTCCTCCAGCCCCTACAACCCTCCCTATCTCTGTTACCTCCTCCAGCCCCTACAACCCTCCCTATCTCTGTCACCTCCTCCAGCCCCTACACCCCTCCCTATCTCTGTAACCTCCTCCAGCCCCTACACCCCTCCCTATCTCTGTAACCTCCTCCAGCCCCTACACCCCTCCCTATCTCTGTAACCTCCTCCAGCCCCTACAACCCTCCCTATCTCTGTAACCTCCTACAACCCTCCGAGATCTCTGCGTTCCTCCAATTCCGGCCCCTCGAGCATCCCCCGATTTCCATCGCTCCGCCATTGGTGGCCGTGCCTTCAGCTGCTGGGGCCCTAAGTTCTGAATTCCCTCACTGAACCTCTCTGCCTCTCTCTCCCTCTCTCCTCCTTTAATATGCTACTTAAATCCGATCTCTTTCACTGAGCTTTCAGTCGCCTGTCCTAATGTCTCCTCATGTGGCTCAGGGTCAAATTCTGTTTGCACATTACTCCTGTGATTCACCGCGGGGATGTTTGTGTTCAAGGCGCTATATCAATGCAAGTTGTTTCGGTTCCTCAGGACAATGAGGAATGGGCAGCAGATGATGTCCTAATCAGCGATGCTCAAATAACAAGAACAAATTCAAAAAGGTAGTGAAAACACAAGAAAAATTAACTGTGACAGAGAGAGGAAGGGGACGGAGGCAGGAATGGGCCAGAAATAGGAATGTAATGTATTGGAGATGCAGAATTTTTTTGTGTTTTGTAATGGGGGCGTTTGTGATGAGATTTGTAATGGGGAGAATTTAATGGGGGCATTGTAATGGCAGGATTGAAACGGGGGATTGTAATCAGGAGATTGTCACGGAGTTTGTAATGTAGGATATTGTTATGGGTGGCGTAATGGGGGTCTGTAATGAGGGAGATTGGAGTGGCAAGGCTGGTTATTGGGATTGTAATGGGGGATTGTTATGGGGTGTTGTAATCGGGAATTTTAATTGGGGGATTGTAATGTAATGAAGGAATTGTAAAGGAGGTTGTAATGTTGGAAACATAATGGGGTTGATTATCATGGGCGGATTGTAATGGGGTTGTAATGCAGGGTTTGTAATGGGGCTGATTGATATAGAGGGATTGTTGTGCGGGGATTGTTATGGGGGTGTAATGAGTGAGTGTAATGGGGGTTTGTTTTGTGGGATTGTTTTGGGGGATTATAATGCATGCTTGTTATAGCGGATTGTAATGGAGAGGTTGTAACTGGGGTTTGTCATGGGGGATTGGAACTGGATTATGAGACAATTGTAATCGGGTGATTGTATTGGCGGAATTTGGAATGGGGGATTGTTCCTGTAATTGGGTGACTGTAGTGGGAATGTAATCAGGGGTGTTGTAATGGGGGCTGTAATCAGGGGATTGTAATGGGCATGTAATCGGGGGGGTTATGGGGCTGTAATCAAGGAGATTGCAACGGGGCTGTAATCAGGGGGTGTAATGGGGCTGTAATCAGGGGGATTGTATTGGGGCTGTAATCATGGGGATTGTATTGGGGCTGTAATCATGGGGGTGCAATTGGGCTGAAATCATGGGGATTGTATTGGGGCTGTAATCATGGGGATTATATTGGGGCTGTAATCATGGGGTGTAATCGGGGGGGGTGCAATGGGGCTGTAATCAGGGGGATTGTATTGGGGCTGTAATCAGGGGGGTGCAATGGGGCTGTAATCAGAGGGATTGTATTGGGGCTGTAATCATGGGGGTGCAATGGGGCTGTAATCAGGGGGATTGTATTGGGGCTGTAATCATGGGGTGCAATGGGGCTGTAATCATGGGGATTGTATTGGGGCTGTAATCATGGGGGTGCAATGGGGCTGTAATCAGGGGGATTGTATTGGGGCTGTAATCATGGGGGTGCAATGGGGCTGTAATCAGAGGGATTGTATTGGGGCTGTAATCAGGGGGTTGCAATGGGGTTGTAATCAGGGGGGTTGTAATGGGGTTGTAATCATGGGGGTGCAATGGGGCTGTAATCAGAGGGATTGTATTGGGGCTGTAATCAGGGGGTTGCAATGGGGTTGTAATCAGGGGGATTGTAATGGGGCTGTAATCATGGGGGTGCAATGGGGCTGTAATCAGGGGGATTGTAATGGGGCTGTAATCATGGGGGTGCAATGGGGCTGTAATCAGAGGGATTGTATTGGGGCTGTAATCAGGGGGGTGCAATGGGGCTGTAATCAGAGGGATTGTATTGGGGCTGTAATCATGGGGGTGCAATGGGGCTGTAATCAGGGGGATTGTATTGGGGCTGTAATCATGGGGTGCAATGGGGCTGTAATCATGGGGATTGTATTGGGGCTGTAATCATGGGGGTGCAATGGGGCTGTAATCAGGGGGGTTGTATTGGGGCTGTAATCATGGGGGTGCAATGGGGCTGTAATCAGAGGGATTGTATTGGGGCTGTAATCAGGGGGTTGCAATGGGTTTGTAATCAGGGGGATTGTAATGGGGCTGTAATCATGGGGGTGCAATGGGGCTGTAATCAGAGGGATTGTATTGGGGCTGTAATCAGGGGGTTGCAATGGGGTTGTAATCGGGGGATTGTATTGGGGCTGTAATCAGGGGGATTGTATTGGGGCTGTAATCAGGGGGTTGCAATGGGGTTGTAATCAGGGGGATTGTAATGGGGCTGTAATCATGGGGGTGCAATGGGGCTGTAATCATGGGGGTGCAATGGGGCTGTAATCAGAGGGATTGTAATGGGGGGGGGGGGGGGTGACAGGCAGCTCTTCCCCCGGGTGGATTCCACTCCCAGCCCTAGGCTTCCCTCCGTGCTAGGCCTTGCCCAGCCTGGGGAATGGAGCTGGGGGTCTGTCCGGGTCCACATTCTCCGCTCCCCCGGATCCCCCCCGCCGGCCCAGGAGGGGTTTAAACCCCCAGTCCCAGCCCCTCACTCCCCCCATTTACCTTCACGATGCGCCGCGGCAGCCCAGCCATGTCCACCCGAGTCGCAGCCAAGACACAGACACCGTCTGGGAGGCCGGCCTGGGGGTGGGAGACAGCGCCATTAGCGGCTGGAGGACCGCGGGCGGGAGCGGCACTGCCAGCGGCTCCTGGTGCCGGGAGGACCAAACTGCAGCCGGGGAAACTGGGCACAACACTGCGGCTGGTGGTGGGAGGGCTGAACTGCAGCCGTGAAGATTGGGCTCCGCACTGCGGCTGGTGGTGGGAGGGCTGAACTGCAGCCGGGATGACCGGGCTCAGCACTGCGGCTCCTAGTGACGGGAGGACTGAACTGCAGCCAGGAGGACCGGGCTCAGCACTGCGGCTGGTGGTGGGAAGGCTGAACTGCATCTGGGAGGGCTGAGCTCTGCACAGGCAATGCCAGCGGCTCCTGCTGATGGGAGGACTGACCTACAGCTGGGAGGACCAGGCTCAACACTGCCCTGCATGGTGGGAGGGCTAAACTGCAGCTTTAAAAATAAAATCACTCGTGGGACGTGGGCGTCGCTGGCTAGACCAGTATCTATTGCCCATCCCTAATTGCCCCTTGAGAAGGTGGTGGTGAGCCACCCTCTTGAACCGTTGCAGTATGTGGTGTAGGTACACCCACCGTGCTGTTAGGGAGGGAGTTCCAGGATCTTGACACATAGAAAATAGAAGCAGGAGTAGGCCATTCGGCCCTTCGAGCCTGCTGCTCCATTCAATATGATCATGCCTGATTCTCTATCTCAACGCTATACTTCCACTCTCTCCCCGTAGCCCTTAACGCCTTTAGAGTCCAGAAATCTATCTACTTCCTTCTTAAATTTATTCAGTGACTTGGCTTCCACGGCTTTCTGTAGTAGAAAATTCCACAGGTTCACCACCCTCTTGAGTGAAGAGGTTTCTCCTCATCTCAGTCCTAAATGGCCTACCCCGTATCCTGAGACTGTGACCCCTTGTTCTAGAGCCCCACTCACAGCCCAGAGGAAACATCATCCCTGCATCCAGTCTGTCCATCCCTGTCAGAATTTTATACATTTCAATCAGATCCCCTCTCATTCTCCTAAACTCCAGTGAATACAGGGCCTAGTCAGCCCAATCTCTCCTCATACGACAATCCTGCCAACCCAGGAATCAGTCAGGTGAACCTTCGCTGCACTCCCTCTATGGCACACTATACTCCAGGTGTGGTCTGACCAAGACCCTGTACAGCTGCAGTAAGACATCCTTGCTCCTATACTCAAGTCCTCTTGCAATGAAGGCCAACATACCATTTGCCTTAAGATAAAAGCAAAAAAACTGCAGATGCTGGAAATTCAAGACAAAAACAAAAATACCTGGAAAAACTCAGGAGGTCTGGCAGCATCTGCGGATAGGAGCACAGTTAACGTTTCGAGTCCGAATGACCCTTCAACAGAACTAAGTAAAAATAGAAGAGAGGTGAAATATAATCTGGTTTGAGGGGGGAGGGGGTGGGACAAGAAGAGCTGGATAGAGGGCCAGTGATAGGTGGAGATAACCAAAAGATGTCACAGACAAAAGGACATACCACTTGCCTTAGCTGTTTGCTACACCTCCATGCTTGCTTTCAAGTGATTGGTGTACAAGGACACCCAGGCCCCTTTGTACATCAACATTTTCCAATCTAACACCATTTAAATAATACTCTGCCATTCTGCTTTTCCTACCAAAGTGGATAACTTCACACTTATCCACATTATACCGCAGCTGGTGGTGGGAGGGCTGACCCTACAACTGGGAGGTCAAAGCTCAGTACCACCAATGCTGGAGGATGGTGGGAGGGATTGGAGTGCAGCTATGGGGACCAAGCTCCACACTGCCATTAGTGGTGGCAGAAGGGAACTGCAACTGGGAGGACTGACCACAGCACTGCAGCTGGTGGAAGGACTGAATGGCAGATGAGAGGACCCAGCTCAGCCCTGCAGCTGGTGGTGAGAGAACTGAACTGCAGCTGGGAGGGCTCCAACTCAGCACCACTCCCTGCTGGCAGGAGGGCTGAATTGCAGCTTGCAGGACCAACCTCAGCACCTGCACTGCTGTCACCTCCTGCTGGTGGGAGACCTCGACTGCAACTGCCAGGACCAGTCCTACCACAGCCGTTGCGATGACTGACCTGCAAATGGCATACTGCCACCACCTCCTGCTGGTAGGTGGACTGAACTGCAACTGAAAAGAGAACAGAGCACTGCTGCTGCTGGGAGGACCCAACTGCTGGTGGGCAAGACCCCCCCGGTCGCTCCGACGACAGGGAGGACCCAGCACACACACGATGGCCCGAATTGCCTCCTTCTGCACTGTAACCATTCTATGATTTACACAATACCCGTAAAATTCGGACGACGTCAGTATTCCTCGTTAAATAAAGCACAATTTCAGAGAGGCTCTCTGAACAATCGGTGCCTGGCTACACAAATATGCACAGTGCTGCTGGGGTGTTGGAGGGGAAGGTGCTGGGTCAATCTCCATGTTCATTCAATGCACACAAAATAGGAGGCTTTCTGTGAACAGTGTGGAATGTGTACATTTATTCATTTTCAATATATTCAGTACAAAAATTTAAAAATTACAGCAGCTTAAGAATGATTCCAGACAGTAACATGACAAGAACATTGCACCCACCATTCTGCACATAAAAGAGGCTCAGAGTTAGCAAACGGTCTGTCCAACCCTTCCCCCATTTCACCTCTCCTGATGATTTTGACTCTGTAGGGGTGGGGATATGGCAGCACCAAGGCTGCCTGTTCTTGGTTACAAAGTGACCAAGGGGCTTTCAACAGAATATGCAGTGAGATAGGAAGGAAGTGGGGGTAGCGCCGTTAATAAAAAGGACAAGATTGGTCTCTGGTAGTGAGAAATGATCTTGGTTCAGAAGATCAAGATGTAGAATCAGTTTGGGTGGAGGCCAGAAATAGCAAAGAAAGAAGTCACTGATGGGATATTTCTTATTAGGGTTTTTTTAAAAAAAAAGTTTTTAAGGAAGGACAATAAATGAAATAATGGCAGCATGTAAGAAAAGTACCACAATAAGCATGGGTGATTTTAACCTTCATATAGTTCGTACAATGAAGTTCGTCCTCAAGGCTAAGAATTTATTTGGGACAGAAACAGGAGTAGGCCATTCAGCCCTTCAAACCTGCTCTACCATTCATTCAATCAGATCATGACTGACCGTCTCCCTCCTCCCCTCACCATCCCCATATCCCTGGATGTCCTTCATCTCCATAAATCTAATTGATTCCTATCATGAACATGCTCAATAATCGAGTTTCCACAGCTCTCTGGGGTAGAGAATTCTAAAGATTCCCCACCCTCTCAGTGAAGAAATTACTCCTCATCTCAGCCCTAAATGGCCTACCCCTTATTCTGGACTCTCCAGCTGGGGAAACATTCTATCCACATACAAAATTCTTACAGGGCGTGACCAGGTGTATGGTTCGATAAAATTTCCTCATTCTGCAAAACTCTAGAGAATACACACTCGGTTTCCTCAACCTCTCCTTATAAGACTATCTCGACAGCCCAGGGGATCAGTCCAGTGAACCTCGGTCACACTGCCTCTATGGCGAGTAGACTTTTGAAAGATACATTCCAACCACTCCGTGGTGCAGAAGTCTTGGGATCAAGTGATTGTTGGATTTTGATTTTCTGAGCCAAGATCATTTCTCAATGAGGGAGGGGAACAATTTCAATTATTGCTTGATAATGCTTTAATCACTTTTCAGGGCTGGTTCATTCAATTGGCTAGACGGCTAGCAAGTGGCTCAGGACAAATGCCAACAGCATTCCGGCTGAGGCAGACTTGGAATATGCCTCTACGCCCCGCTCCTGAGGGCGGAAGGTAGTGGCAATCAATGACCGACAAAAGATAAAACAGCCAAGGAAACAGCATGAGCCAAGGAGTTGCCTTTGAGCAGAGCGCACATGAATGAATCAATCACTCTCTTATGTTTGAGGTCAATTTTCCTGTTTAAGGATAGCTTCTGATTCACACACTTGTAGTTAGGCATTTGAAAGTTGTTCTATAATCCACCAACGTCCAGACCAGAGAGACAGCACAGTGCTGGCTGATGGGCTCCCACATTGACAAGGGTACTTGACCGATAAAAAGTACAGGCAAATTAGGAGGACACTCAGCCCCTCAAGCCTGCTCCGCCATTCAATAAGATCACGGCCAATGTGATTGAGGTCTCAAGAGGAGAGTGGAGGAGAAAGACACGAGATGAGACAGACCCAGCACCACCCCCCACCCACCATGGGCTCCCGTCACGTGCTTTTGGACTTGCTGCTGGTGGGAGGAGAGTCCCGGTCAGCCACCTGCTGTGCCCGGCTGAGGTTGACCCAGGCGTCCAGGATCAGGATGGCTGGGATGACAATCCAGAGAGAGTTCAAGAAGACAAAGTAGAACCAGAAGTGGAGCGGGTGTCCGACCTCACTGTGGCTGAAGCCATCCTGGTATTCAGTGTAGAAATAGAGAACATCCCCATAGAGCTGGCCTGTACAGAGAGAACAACAGTTAAACAAGCTCCCTCTACATCGTCCCCATCAAACACACCCCCAGGACAGGTACCGCACGGGGTTAGATACAGAGTAAAGCTCCCTCTACACTGTCCCCATCAAACACACTCCCAGGACAGGTACAGCACGGGGTTAGATACAGGGTAAAGCTCCCTCTACACCGTCCCCATCAAATAACTCCCAGGACAGGTACAGCACGGGGTTAGATACAGAGTAAAGCTCCCTCTACACTGTCCCCATCAAACACTCCCAGGACAGGTACAGCACGGGGTTAGATACAGAGTAAAGCTCCCTCAACACTGTCCCCATCAAACACTCCCAGGACAGGTACAGCACAGGGTTAGATACAGAGTAAAGCTCCCTCTACACCGTCCCCATCAAACACTCCCAGGACAGGTACAGCACGGGGTTAGATACAGAGTAAAGCTCCTTGTACACCATTCAGTCCCAGGCCCCAGCAGCAACAGAAGCACAGTCGTGACTGTGGAAGATGCCAGATTCTTCCCTGGCAGACAGGACGCAACTCCGCTGTTTCTGGCCTGATCAGAGACTCATGATCAGCATGGTGGGGGTGGGGGGGAACGTGGTGGTCCTTACCCAGGGAGACAATGAGCTGCAGGACAAAACGATACGGTTTATTCTTCAGGAAGGCCACGACAGTCCAGAGGCTCAGAGGACCCCAGGTCCAGGCAGTGATGGTCTCCATGCACACTGTGAAATTGTCAGCACTGGGGAGAGAGGGGGAGGGAAAAGATTGAAAACATTATAACTAGAAAGATCTCACCTCAATCGGAAGCTACAAGTGGTGTATTTCCAACCCCACCAGGATAGTCTCAAAATATTGTTCTTAAACATTATATTATGATTGCTATTGCCTAGATGCTCCTCTCCACTATGCTTAATTCTTTGATCTGTTCTGGATTGCTGTATGCAGCCGAGATTACTATCTTGACTGGCTACGTAAACAGTGGCAACGTGTGCAGCAATTACGTGACAGGACTACTAACAGAGGCCACGTGTGACTCGGTATATATTTTTGCTATATAAAACTCTTCATAGGGGCTGTATAATCGTTGCAGGACTTACGTGACATATCTGCTGTCTCCCTTAGCGTATTCCTTCCCTGGAGGGAAACAGAACAGGGTGAATGATTGAACACAACACTACCACTCGCAAAAAGCAGTGACCTACAGCCTTGCTCTTACCTCCCATCTGCTCCCACCCTGATTTCCCACACCTCTCCAGGTGTCTTCCCCCCCTCCAACATTCCTCATTAATCCCCAAACTCCCTCCCTCCTCCAACTCCCAGTTGCCCTCCTTCAGGTGGAGCCACTAATAAATCACAACCTGACCCCCCTTAATTCAACTAAATACTCCAGCAGGCGGCACCCCCCCCCCTCAAACACACACGCCAGCAGGCGCCCCCCCCAAACACACACGCCAGCAGGCGCTCCCCCCCCCCCCACCCACCCACCACGCCAGCAGGCGCTCCCCACCCCCCCACACACACCAGCAGGTGACCCCCCCCTCCACACACACCAGCAGGATCCCCCCCATCAGCAGCCAGACACGCCCCCCCACACCTCAGCAGACACGCCCCCCACACCTCAACAGACACGCCCCCCAACACCACCACTCACAGAGCTGGGACAGGAAGGCCTGGTCCCCGGGGATCTGGCGGTATTTCAGGCTGAACCAGCCCTCGATCACCCCGTGGATGAAAGTGCAGACGGCGAACCAGCAGATGGCCAGCCTGCGGGCCGCCCCCAGCCTGGGGCCCCGCCGCCGGCCGCTCAGCAGCCAGGTGGCGCCGAGCAGGGCGGCGGAGACGGCGAAGAGGAAGGCGAGGATGCTGCCGACGGAGCGCTCATTGCTGCGGTAACCGGGCAGCCGCAAATCCCGCGGCCAATACGGGTGGGACACCCCCTCCTGGCCGACGCCTCCCATTCTAGGCGCCGGAATAAGGAGGCGTGGCTCCTGCCGCTGCTTTTATACCCGGCCCGCCCTCCCCGGCAACCCATTGGCTGGCCCGCTCGGCCAATTCCGATCCTCCCGCTTTGCCAGGTCGGCCAATCGCCGGGGGGAGGGGGAGGAGCCGGCCGGCTGGAAAGTACGGGCGCACGCCCCACGTGTTCGCGTGACCTCACCAGTGGGCGGCTCCCTTCCCCTCCACGCGCCACCCTGGTCCGATCCCGCGGATTGGTTCCTGTGCGTCGTGTCATTGCAGGGATTGGTGCAGCCAAGCTGAATGGCTGGGCGGCCGGCGGACCAATCGCAGCCGGATTCACCGCCCCCCCTTTAGCCCCGCCCCTCTGAGCCCAAGGACATGTTTTGAGATGGTGGGACTTAGCCTAGGAACATGGGGCTGGGATGGAGACCATTTAGACCCTGGAGCATTGCAAGAACCACACTTTTGCAAGGAGCATATAGGAATAAAAACAAAAAGTGCTGGAAAAAAAAAGGTCTTGCATCTGTGCAGACAGAAACAGAATTAACATTTCAAGTCCAATATGACTCTTCATCGGGGCTCTGGAGTCCGCAAGATGACAAGAGATAGGAACAGGAGTAGACCGTACGGGTTGTCAAGTCTGCTCCGCCATTCCAAATGATCGTGGCTAGGTAGTCCACCTTGACGCCATTTTTCCCCACCGCATCCCCTTTGCACCCACCTCCACCACACTCTCTCAGGCAGTGCATTCCGGATACTCACCACTCTCTGCATGAAAAAAGTTTTTTTCCCTCACGTTGCTTTTGCTTCTTTTGCCAATTGCCCCCCAACGTGGAGATGGTGGCGTAGTGGCAATGTCACTGGACCAGTAATCCAGAGGTCCAGGCCCACGGCAGGTGATGGAATTTGAATCCAGTTCACGAATCTGCAATTGAAAGCCAGTCTCGGTGATTGTCATTAAAAACCCATCGGGTTCACTAATGTCCTTTAGGGAAGGAAATCTGCCATATTTACCCAGTCTGGCCTACATGTGACACCAGACCCACAGTAATGTGGTTGACTTAGATAGAAGATGGGATAGCTAACAGGAAACTGAGAGTAGGCATAAATGGGTTATTTTCTGGCTGGCAAGATGTAATGAGTGGTGTCCCATGGATCAGTGCTGGGGCCTCAACTTTTTTACAATTCAGGGATGAAGGGATTGAAGATATGTTTGCTAAATTTGCTGATGATACAAAGATGGGTAGGAAAATAAGTAGTGAAGAGGGCGTAAGGAGGCTACAAAGGGATATAGATAGGTTAGGTGAGTGGGCAAGGATCTGGCAAATGGAGTATAATGTCCATTTTGGCAGGAAGAATAAAAAAGAAGCATTTTATCTAAATGGTGAGAGATTGCAGGGCTCTGAGATGCAGAGGGATCTGGGTGTCCTAGTGCATGAATCGCAAAAAGTTAGTTTGCAGGTACAGCAAGTGATTGGGAAAGCTAATAGAATGTTATCATTTATTGCGAGGGGAATTGAATACAAAAGTGGGGAGGTTATGCTTCAGTTGTACAGGGCAATCGTGAGACTACATCTGGAGTATTGTGTACAGTACTTATTTGTAAATGTGTTAGAAGCAGTTCAGAGAAGGTTTACTAGACTAATACCTGGATTGGGTGGATTGTCTTTTGGGGAAAGGTTGGACAGGCTAGGCTTGTATCCACTGGAGTTTAGAAGAGTAAGAGGCAACTTATTTGAAACATAAGATCGTGAGGGGTCTTGACAGGGTGGATGTGGAGAGGATGTTTCCTCTTGTGGGAGAATGTGGAAGTAGGGGTCACAGTTTAAAAATAAGGGGTCGCCCATTTAAGACGGAGATGAGGAAAATTTTTTTCTCTCAGAGGATTGAGAGTCTTTGGAACTCGCTTCCTCAAAAGGCAGTGGACACAGAGTCTTTGAATGTTTTTAAGGCAGAGCCAGATAGATTCTTGTTAAGGGGGTGAAAGGTTATCGGGAGTAGGCAGGAATGTGGAGTTGAGGTTACAATGTAGTCAGGAGGTTACAATCAGATCAAACATAACCTTATTGAATGGCGGAGCAGACTCAAGGGGCCTACTCCTGCTCCTAATTCATACGCCTTCCCATTCTCAATCGTTTCACAAGTGGGAATAGTCTCTCCCCTGTCTACCCTGTCCTAGACCCCTCATGATTTTGAAAACCTCTACCAAAACTCCTCCCAATCTTCTCTTCTCCGGGGAGAACAGGCCCAACTTCTCCAATCTATCCACAGGAGCTGAAGTTCCTCATCCCTGGAACCATTCTGTCTCTGACGACTTCACATCCGTCCTAACGTGCGGTGCCCAGAACTGAATATAATACTCCAAGGATATCCCTCCCAGGAGGAGACGGTGGTATAGCAGCATCATCACTGGACAAGTGGCCCAGGCTAATGTTCGGGGGCGAGGGGGATGGGTTCAAATCCCACCATGGTAGCTGGTGGAATTTAAATTCAATTAATAAAATCTGGAATGAGGGTGTGGTAGGGAGAGGCTCAAAGGGGATGGTGTGGGGGAAATTGGAGCGATTGCAGAATGTATCATTCTAAATATCTATCATTCTGGATTAAAAGAGTAAATTCCAATAAAAGAGTAAGTAAATTCTAATAAAAGAGTTAGACTAAATTTCCAAAACGGGAGAATCTAACCATCTCCCCCTTGACATTCACTGGCATTACCATTGCTGCATCCCTCACTATCAACATCCTAGGAGTTACCATTAACCACAAGCCGAACTGGACCAGCCATATAAATACTGTGGCCTAAATTAGGCTGGCTTGGGCTTCTCCAGAGCTAAAGGGAAGTAGAAATGTGGTGGAATTTATGCTGTTTAAGAGAAGGGTGAAGCTGGATAGAAGGTCAGCGATAGTCATAGAGATATACAGCACAGAAAAAAGGCCCTTTGGCCCATCATGTCCCTGCTGGCCATCAAGCACCTATCTATTCTAATCCCATTTTCCAGTACTTGGCCCGTAGCCCTGGATGCTATGGCATTTCAAGTGCTCATCCAAATACTTCTTAAATATTGTGAGGGTTTCTGCCTCTCTCACCCCCTCAGACAATGTGTTCCGGATTCCAACCACCCTCTGGGTGAAAAAAATTTCCTCAAATCCCCTCTAAACCTCCTGCCCCTTAGCTTAAATTTATTCCCCCCCTGGTTATTGACAGCTCCGCTAAGGGTGAAAAGTTTCTTCCCATCTGCCCTATCTATGCCCCTCATAATTTTGTATACCTCTATCAGCTCCCCCCTCAGCCTTCTCTGCTCTCAGGAAAACAACCCCAGCCTATCCAATCTCTCTTCATAGCTGAAACGCTCCAGCCCAGGCAACGTCCTGGTGAATCTCCTCTGCACCCTCTCCAGTGCAATCACATCCTTCCTATAATGCGGCGACCAGAACTGCACCCAGTACTCCAGCTGTGGCCTAACTAGCATTTTATACAGCTCCAGCATAACCTCCCTGCTCTTATATTCTATGCTTCGGCTAATAAAGGTAAGTATCCCATATGCCTTCTTAGCCACCATATCTACCTGTGCTGCTGTCTTCAGGGATCTATGGACATGTACACCATAGAATAGAACCATTGAACACTACAGTACAGAAAACAGGCCATTTGGCCCTTCTAGTCTGTGCCGAAATATTCCGCTAATCCCATTGAATAGAACCATAGAATCATGTACTCTGATACTCTGTACCCCCGAGGGTCCTACCGTTTATTGTGTATTCCCTTGTGGTATTAGTCCTCCGAAAATGCATCACCTCACGCTTCTCAGGGTTAAATTCCATTTGTCACTGTTCTGCCCATCTTACCAGCCCATCTATATCATCCTGTAATCTAAGGCTTTCCTCCTCACTATTTACGACACCACCAATTATCGTGTTATCTGCGAACTTACTAATCATACCTCCCATATTCACGTCTAAATCATTAATGTAGTCTACAAACAGCAAGGGTCCCAGCACTGACCCCTGCGGTACACCACTCATCACAGGCTTCCAATCGCAAAAACAACCTTTGACCATCACCCTCTGCCTCCTGCCGCTAAGCCAATTTTGGATCCATTTTGCCAAATTGCACTGGATCCCATGGGCTCTTACCTTTTTGACTAGTCTCCCACGCAGGACCTTGTCAAAAGCCTTACTGAAGTCCATGTAGGTTAGATCAACTGCACTACCCTCATCTACACAACTAGTCACCTCCTCGAAAAATTCAATCAAAATTGTTAGGCATGATCTCCCCCTGACAGAGCCATGCTGACTATCCCTGATTAATCCCTGCCTCTCCAAGTGGAGATTAATCCTGTCCCTCAGAATTTTTTCCAACACTTTCCCCATCATTGCTGTTTGACTCACTGGCCTGTAATTACCTGGTTTTTCCCAACTACCCTTCTTGAATAATGGTACCACATTTGCTGTCCTCCAGTCCTCTGGCACCTCTCCTGTGGTCAGAGAGGATTTGAAAATTAGTGTCAGAGCCCCAGCCATCTCCTCCCTTGCCTCACATAGCAGCCTGGAATTCACCTCATCTAGACCTGGAGATTTATCCACTTTTAAGCCCGCTAATACCTCCTCCCTTTCAATGCTAATTTGTTCAAGTATATCACAGTCCCCCTCCCTGATTTCTACACCTACATCGTCCGTCTCCATAGTGAACACAGATGAAAAGTAATCACTCAAAACCTCACCTGCATCCTCCGGCTCCATGCACAGGTTGCCACTTTGGTCCGTAATGTGCCCTACTCTTTCCCTAGTTATCCTCTTGCCCTTAATATATTTATAAAATGCCTTGGGATTTTCCTTTATCTTTTTTTTTTCATTCATTAATGGGATGTGGGCTTTGCTGGCTGGGCCAGAGTTTATTGCCCATCTCTAGTTGCCCCTTGAGAAGGTGGCGGTGAGCCGCCTTCTTGAACCGCTGTGTGGTGTAGATTCACCCACCGTGCTGTTAGGGAGGGAGTTCCAGGATTTTGACCCAGCGACAGTGAAGGAACGGCCGATACATTTCCAAGTCAGGATGATGAGTAGCTCAGAGGGGAACTTGCAGGCGGTGGTGTTCCCATGTGTCTACTGCCCTTGTCCTTTTAGATGGTAGAGGTCGTGAGTTTGGGCGGCGCTGTCGAAGGAGCCTTGGCGAGTTGCTGCAGTGCATCTTGTAGATGGTACACACACTGCTGCCCCTGTGCGTCGGTGGTGGAGGAAGTGAATGTTTCTGGATGGGATGCCTATCAAGCGGGGCTGCTTTGTCCTGGATGGTGTCAAACTTCTTGAGTGTGTAAATGAGTGTTAAATAAAACATAGAAACAAGTGACAGATGGTCATTTTTGGGAGGGGGGGGGTGGAAAAATGGGGCAAGGGGCAGTGGTTGGGGAAAAGGATAGAAAAAGGGATATAAATGATTAAAAATAAGTAAATAAAACATAGGAATAACTTTTTAAAAGGGATTTAAGAAAGGGGTGAAGATGGAGGAGAGAGTTGATGGTCTGAAGTTGTTGAACACAATGTTAAGTCTGGAAGGCTGTAAACTGCTGTTCCCCTCCCTCTTAAATAGAGTAAATTCAATCACATTTCTACTTCTGTTTAGCTCTGAAGTCCTATTGGACTCGAAACATTAACTCTGTTTTGCCAGACCTGCTTATCCTGCACTTCCTGTTTTTATTTCGGGTTTCCAGCATCTGCAGTATTTTGCTTTCATCGCATGCGCAGTTTGGTGTTGGCGGGGGGGGAGGAGAAACTGTAGCGCTGAGACAGGTGACACCTCAGTTTGACGCATGCGTAGTAAGTTAGGTGCGGGGAGGTATGGCGAGGGGAACGGGGTGGGTCCACGTTAATCTGCAAGTGCAGTAGCATCCCTCTCCTAAACAGAAACAGAAATACCTGGAAAAACTCAGCAGGGCTGGCAGCATCGGTGGAGAAGAGCACAGTTAATTTTTCGAGTCCTCATGACCCTTCAACAGAACTAAGTAAAAATAGGAAAGGAGTGAAATATAAGCTGGTTTAAGGTGGGGGGTGGTTGTTGGGACAAGAAGCCAGTGATAGGTGGAGATAAGCAAAAGATGTCACAGACAAAAGGACAAAGAGGTGTTGAAGGTGGTGATATTATCTAAAGGAATGTGCTAATTAATGGTAGAAAGCAGGACAAACAAGGTACAGATAGCTCTAGTGGGGGTGGGGGGTGGGGGGAAGGGAAACTAAAAAGGCTAAAAGGTAGAGATAAAACAATGGGTGGAAATACATTTAAAAATAATGGAAATAGGTGGGAAGAGAAAAATCTATATATAAATTATTGGAAAAAACAAAAAGGAGGGGGAAGAAACGGAAAGGGGGTGGGGATGGAGGAGAGAGTTCATAATCTAAAGTTGTTGAACTCAATATTCAGTCCGGAAGGCTGTAAAGTGCCTAGTCGGAAGATGAGGTGCTGTTCCTCCAGTTTGCGTTCAGCTTCACTGGAACAATGCAGCAAGCCAAGGACGGACATGTGGGCATGAGAGCAGGGTGGAGTGTTGAAATGGCAAGCGACAGGGAGGTCTGGGTAATGCTTGCGGACAGACCGAAGGTGTTCTGCAAAGCGGTCACCCAGTCTGCGTTTGGTCTCTCCAATGTAGAGGAAACCGCATTGGGAGCAGCGAATGCAGTAGACTAAGTTGGGGGAAGTGCAAGTGAAATGCTGCTTCACTTGAAAGGAGTGTTTTGGCCCTTGGACGGTGAGGAGAGAGGAAGTGAAGGGGCAGGTGTTGCATCTTCTGCGTTTGCATGGGAAGGTGCCGTGGGAGGGGGTTGAGGAGTAGGGGGTGATGGAGGAGTGGACCAGGGTGTTCCGGAGGGAACGATCCCTGCGGAATGCCACCGGGGGGGTGAAGGGAAGATGTATTTGGTGGTGGCATCATGCTGGAGTTGGCGGAAATGGCAGAGGATGATCCTTTGAATGCGAAGGCTGGTGGGGTGATAAGTGAGGACAAGGGGGACCCTATCATGTTTCTGGGAGGGAGGAGAAGGCAAGCATGACCCAGACCTCCCTGTCGCTTGCCATTTCAACACTCCACCCTGCTGTCTTGCCCACATGTCCGTCCTTGGCCTGGCTGCATTGTTCCAGTGAAGCTCAACGCAAACTGGAGGAACAGCACCTCATCTTCCGACTAGGCACTTTACAGCCTTCCGGACTGAACATTGAATTCAACAACAATATTAGATCATGAACTCTCTCCTCCATCCCCGCCCCCTTTCCGTTTCTTCCCCCTCCTTTTTGTTTTTTCCAATAATTTATATAGATTTTTCTTTTCCCACCTATTTCCATTATTTTTAAATGTATTTCTACCCATTGTTTATCTCTACCTTTTATGCCCTTTCAGTATTCCTTCACCCGACCCCACCCCCACTAGAGCTATCTGTAACTCTTTCGAGTTATCAACAGATCGCATGTAACTCTTTCGAGTACATTCACAGTTCTTGGTTTCCGGGAGTGGGACATGAACCCACAACCTTCTGACTCAAAGGCGAGGGTGCTATGAACTGACCCACAGCTGACACCCCCACTAGAGCTATCTGTACCTTGCTTGTCCTGCTCTCCACTCTTAATGAGCACATTCCTTTAGATAATATCACCACCTTCAACACCTCTTTGTTCTTTTGTCTGTGACATCTTTTGGTTATCTCCACCTATCACTGGCTGCTTGTCCCAACCCCCCACCCTTAAACCAGCTTATATTTCACCCCTTTCCTATTTTTACTTAGTTCTGTTGAAGGGTCATTTGGACTCGAAACGTTAACTGTGTTCCTCTCCGCAGATGCTGCCAGACCTGCTGAGTTTTTCCAGGTATTTCTGTTTTTGTTTAGCCTCCCTCTCCTCCTGGTTTTTTATCATTTACGCATGCGCAGATCGCTAAAACGGGTGGGCGCTGCGGTTTGACGCATGCGTAGTCACCCAAGTGGAGGGGGCGGGGGTGGGCGAGAGAAACGGGGCGGGTCCCTTGATAAGCAGCCGCATGCGCAGTAGCGCCCCTCTCCAACCGGTTCTATCATTCACTCATGCGCAGATCGCGAAGGCGGGTGGCTCTGCGGTTTGACGCATGCGTAGTTAACCAGGTGGGGGGAGCGAGGGAATCCAGGCCCCGGGGAGAGAGAGGGGGGGGGGGGGGGGGCGGCCTAGAAAAGCCGCATGCGTAGTAGCGTCCTCTCCGACATCTGGTTTTTAATCATTAACGCATGCGCAGATCCTTAAAGAGGGGCATTGCGATCTGACGCATGCGTAGTCACCCAGGTGGGGGGGGCGTCGAGAAAAATAGGGCGGGCCCTCGTTAAGCCGCTTGCGCAGTAGCGTCTCTCTCCGACCTTTTTTAAACCATTGACACATGCGCAGATCCTTAAAGAGGGGCATTCCAGTCTGACGCATGCGTAGTAATCCCAGTGGGGGGGGGGGTGCGGCGAGCGAAACGAACAACCCTCGATAATCCGCATGCGCAGTAGCGTCCCTCTGGCACTGATTTTTTTTGTGTTCTGAATGGCTCTGGTGCCGCGGACGATGTTGGCGGTGAGACCGGCCCTGGAGAAGAAGGAGGGATCGGGAGGGATCTGAACCGAGGGAGGAAGCGAGAACCCGACCGGTGGCGTGAGGTAAAAATCCCGGTGCGAGGGATAAGCCTGCGGCCTCTAGGACCCGGATCTCTCCCCCCTCGGGAGCAGAGACCCCGGTCCCCGAGAGGACAAGCCTAAAGGTCGTCCGGGCCACGGAAAATAATCTCCATAGATTTCACCTCAACCTGGCCTCATCCACCCAGCCCATTGCAAATAACAAAATGCATGAAAAAAACCGGCGATTGCCGGCTTAAATCGAAGCCAGGGGCGATATGGATGATCCTGGGGGGGTGAAAAATCATCATAGTTAGCATGTTTGCATCAAGGAATCCCCTCCCCAAAATCTGCCCCAGCTCCACTCTTGCTCAAAGTACACCCAACTGTAAGCTGCCAAATCCTGAAGCGTGTTTGCAGATCTTGAAGGTTGCTGCAGAGTCTTGGACAATGAGTGCATTTGCCCCACTTGGAGTGGGCAGGTTGGGATTTGCCACCTCCAGTCGTGGGACTGTCCAGTTTAGCTCCACTCCCCATGCTGCTCGTCCAGTTTCCCTCAGTGGGTGGAAGAGAGGGAAATTAGCAAGTGTTCCCGCTCCTGATCACTGTCCAGTGATCCCTGGGTTAGAGAGAGAGGGGAAATCAGCCAGGGTTCCTGCTCCTGATCACTGTCCAGTGATCCTTGGGTTAGAGTGAGAGAGAGAGAGGGGAAATCAGCCAGGGTTCCTGCTCCTGATCACTGTCCAGTGATCCCTGGGTTAGAGTGAGAGAGAGAGAGGGGAAATCAGCCAGGGTTCCTGCTCCTGATCACTGTCCAGTGATCCCTGGGTTAGAAAGAGCGAGAGGGGAAATCAGCCAGGGTTCCTGCTCCTGATCACTGTCCAGTGATCCCTGGGTTAGAGGGAGAGAGGAAATCAGCTGGAGTCTGCTGTTTTGTCAGAGTGTCAGCACTGAGGGAACACCGCACTGTCGGGGAGCAGTGGGGAGAGATGGTGTTGTTGTGGTAATGTCAATGGACTAGTAATCCAGAGGCCCAACCTAATGCTCTGGGGGCAGGGGTTCAAATCCCTCAGTACTGACCCTCGGACAATGCGGCGCTCCCTCAGCACTGACCCTCCGACAGTGCGGCACTCCCTCAGCACTGACCCTCCGACAGCGCGGTGCTCCCTCAGCAATGACCCTCCGACAGTGCGGCGCCCCCTCAGTGGCCGATCCAGTGAGCATTATACGACGGGTAGCGGGTGCTGGCCATTGGGGGGTGCGATTGTGCCCTCGGGCAGGACTGCTGAGCAACTTGTACCTTTCTGTCCTGCAGGTCCGATGAAGGAGACTCGGCATGGCGACGCTGAGTCGACAGGAGTTCTTCCGCCAGTTGTCGGCGGGCTGTGTGCTGCCCAGTGCCCAGCAGGGCCTTGAGCAGGTCTGGCAACTTCTCCTGATCTGCCTGGGATGTCGGGTGTTGTGGAGACTGGGTGAGTCGGGGGCTCGATTGCGCTAAGCGTCGCTGGATTAATATTTGGTGCTGGCTCCGGGGATCTCTGTGCTCCATAACCCCCTATTCCCCTCTCCATTCAGCAATCTAACCAGCAGCAGGAGAATGTGTGACCAGCTTCGGGATCGCATTAGCAAAAGATTGGAGCTTTGGTGAGACGGCAGCTGGTGCACGGTGCACGGTTTTGAACTCTTTACCCAAGGAAGGACGTACGTAACCGAGAGGGAGCATAACAAAGGCTCACCAGGCTGATTCCTGGGACATGGGGAGATATTGAGTAAAACAGTCCGAAAGTGCCTGGGAGTTTTGAATACTGAGCGGCAATCTCATTGAAACGTATAACATTCTGAAAGGGTTTGACAGGGTCGATGCTGAGAGGCTGATTCCCTCGTACCTCCCCCCGGGCTGGAGAGTCAGAGACACGGGGAGGGTGGGTCACAGTCTCAGGATAAAGGGGGTGGCCATTTTGGGCTGAGATGAGGCGAAATTCCTTCACTCCGAGGGCCGGGACTCTACGGAATGCTCCACCCCCAGAGGAAGCTCAGCTGTCGAGTATACTCGAGACGGAGCGCGAGAGATTTTCGGACACGGAGGGGGTCGAGGGATGGGGGTGGGGAAAGTGGAGTCGAGGTGAAAGGTCAGCTCTCCCTCATTGGCCCTGGCTCTCTCCCGCGCCCTCGCCCGCGCTGCCCCTCGCCCACCCTGCCCCTCGCCCACCCTGCCCCTCGCCCGCCCTGCCCCTCGCCCGCCCTGCCCCTCGCCCGCCCTGCCCCTCGCCCGCCCTGCCCCTCGCCCGCCCTGCCCCTCGCCCGCCCTGCCCATTGCCCGCACTGCCCCTCGCCTGCCCTGCCCCTCGCCCATCCCGTCCCTCACCCGCCCAGCCCCTCGCCCGCGTTGCCCCTCACCCATGCAGCCCCTCGCCCGCCCTGCCCCTCATCCGCCCTTCCCCTCACCTGCCCAGCCCCTCGCTCACGCAGCCCCTCGCCTGCGCTGCCCCTCACCCACGCAGCCCCTCGCCCGTGCTGCCCCTCGTGCTTGCCTGCGCTTGCCCTCTCCCCAACCCTCACCCTCTTTCCCATCCCTCCCCTACACTCTCTCCCTCCACCGCATGTGGACCTTGAGTAAAACACAAGTTCAGCCTCAACTGGAGTATTGTGTCCAGTTCTGGGCACCGCACTTTAGGAAGGATGTGAAGGCTTTAGAGAGAGAGAGAGTACGGAAAAGATTCCCGAGAACGGTTCCAGGGATGAGGAACTTCGGTCCGGTGGATGGATTGGAGAAGTTGGGAATGTTCTCCTTGGAGAAGGGAGAGTTGAGAGGAGATTTGATCGAGGTGTTCAAAATCATGAGGGGGTCTGGGACAGAGTGGTCAGAGGGAGAAACTGTTCCCATTGGCGGGAGGATCGAGAACCAGAGGGACGTGGATTTAAGACGATCGGTAAAAGAAGCAACGGAGACGCGAGGAGAAACTTTTTCACGCGGCGAGTGGTTAGGATCTGGAATGCACTGCCTGAGAGTGTGGGGGAGGCAGGGTCAATCGAGGCTTTCCAAAGGGGAATTGGATTGTCATCTGGGAGGGAACGATGTGCAGGGTTACGGAGAGAAGGGAGGGGAGTGGCACTGAGTGAGTTGCTCATTCGGAGAGCCGGTGCAGACACAATTAGCCACCGGCATCCTTCTGTACGATAACAATTCTGTGATCCTAGTTATTTTTGAATGAAGGAAGCCACAAGATCCGATGGTTTAAACAGAAGAATTTTGACGATGCAAGAGTCAAGAAAAGCAATCATGAAATACCATTTTGGAGACCCCGCTATAATCTAAAACCCAGAATTAACGTGCATTAAACATGAATTAAGAGACAACTTGCCGTTGGTTGTAAACTATAAATTACACAACAAATGGTGGATACCATGAAAGCAGATCTAACAAATTGGCACAGCGTCCACTCAGCCCCTACATCATCAATCGCAGTCACGAAGCCTGTCAAAACTCTGTCTCCCTCACAAGGAAATTCAGTTCCCCTTCCAGGGCTATCTTCTGATCTCCAGTTGAAGGCACAACCAACCTCTTCACCATAAATGGCTCAAGTCTGCAGAGCCTCCTCAGTGATTACGACGGTCTGAATGGCGTAGATGTTATCTTCACTAACGTTGTCTTCGAACAACTGTATCTTTGCTTATTCTCAGATTCTGGATTGAGCCTCTGTCTTGTTCACCCTGCCTGTACTGCACCACTGGACTCATTGTTTAGTTTAGCTCAGCTGGTTCTCTGTGTACTTTTATATGTTTCAATCAGTTTCTATATCCTCAGAAGTTTTGGTTTCCAATCTCAGTTTCCTTTATTAGTTTGCAGTTTTGGTCAGAGGCTTTGAAATCATCACATTCTATTTTTCTGACAGTGTTTTTTTTCTCTCTCCCTCCCCCCTTTCTCTCTCCCTCCCCCCCTTTCTCCCTCCCCCCCTTTCTCTCTCCCTCCCCCCCTTTCTCTCTCCCTCCCCCCCTTTCTCTCTCCCTCCCCCCCTTTCTCTCTCCCTCCCCCTCTTTCTCTCTCCCTCCCGCCTTTCTCTCTCCCTCCCCCCCTTTCTCTCCCTCCCCCCCTTTCTCTCTCCCTCCCCCCCCTTCTCTCTCCCTCCCGCCCTTTCTCTCTCCCTCCCCCCCTTTCTCTCTCCCCCCCGCCTTTCTCTCTCCCTCCCCCCCTTTCTCTCTCCCTCCCCCCCTTTCTCTCTCCCTCCCCCCCTTTCTCTCTCCCTCCTCCCCATTTTCTCTCCCTCGCCCCCTCTCTCTCCCTTCCCTCCCCTCTCTCTCCCTTCCCCCCTCTCTCTCCCTCCCCCCTCTCTCTCCCTTCCCCCCCCCTCTCTCTCCCTTCCCCCCCTCTCCATCCCCCCCATCTCTCCCTCCCCCCCATCTCTCCCTTCCCCCTCTCTCTCTCCCTCCCCCTCTCTCTCCCTCCCCCCTCTCTCTCCCTCCCCCCCTCTCTCTCTCCCTCCCTCCCCCCTCTCTCTCTCCCCCCCCTCTCGCTCTCCCTCCCCCCTCTCTCTCTCCCTTCCCCCCTCCCTTCCCCCTCTATCTCTCCCTTCCCCCCCTCTCTCTCCCTTCCCCCTCTCTCTCTCCCTTCCCCCTCTCTCTCCCTTTCCCCCCTCCCTTCCCCCTCTATCTCTCCCTCCCCCCTCTCTCTCCCTCCCCCCCTCTCTCTCTCCCTCCCTCCCCCCTCTCTCTCTCCCCCCCCTCTCGCTCTCCCTCCCCCCTCTCTCTCTCCTTCCCCCCTCCCTTCCCCCTCTATCTCTCCCTTCCCCCCCTCTCTCTCCCTTCCCCCTCTCTCTCTCCCTTCCCCCTCTCTCTCCCTTTCCCCCCTCTCTCTCTCCCTTCCCCCCTCCCTTCCCCCTCTATCTCTCCCTTCCCCCCCTCTCTCTCCCTTCCCCCCTCTCTCTCCCTTTCCCCCCTCTCTCTCTCCCTTCCCCCCTCTCTCTCCCTTCCCCCCTCTCTTTCCCTTCCCCCCTCTCTCTCCCTTCCCCCCTCCCTCTCCCTTCCCCTCCCTCTCTCTCCCTTCCCCTCCCTCTCTCTCCCTTCCCCCCTCTCTCTCTCCCTTCCCCCCCCCTCTCCCTTCCCCCCTCTATCTCCCTTCCCCCTCTCTCTCTCTCCCTTCCCCCCTCTCTCTCCCTTCCCCCCTCTCTCTCCCTTCCCCCCTCTCTCTTCCTTCCCCCCTCTCTCTCCTTTCCCCCTCTCCCCCCCTCTCTCTCCCTTCCCCCTCTCCCTCCCCCCCTCTCTCCCTTCCCCCCTCTCTCCCTTCCCCCCTCTCCTCCCTTCCTCTCCCTCCCCCCTTCTCCCCTTCTCCCCTCTCCCTCTCTTCGCCCCTCTCCCTTCCCCCACTCTCTCCCTTTCACCCCTCTCCCTCTCTTCCCCACCCCTCCCTCCCTCCCGTCCCCCATCCCTCGCTTCTCCCACGCACTCTATCCCACCCCTCACCCCAATCCCTCCCCTCTTCCCCGCCCCCCCCCTCTCTCTCTCCCTACCCCCGCCCCTCTCTCTCTTCCCCCTCCCGCCCCTCTGTGTCTCCCCCTTTCTCTCCAGCCAGGCCTGTCCCCCTGGGTGAAGCACCTGAGCAGTGTGGCCGGAGGGTTTTACTGCCTCCACCACTTCTTCCAGTTGCAGATGGTGTGGGTGGTCTTGCTCAGCCTCATGTGTTACATCGTCCTGTTCCTCTGCCGTCACTCTCAGTATAAAGGCGTCTTTTTGTCGGTCACCATCCTCATCTACCTCCTCATGGGGTGAGTAATCCGGGGTCCGAGTTTATCCGGGTCCCAGTTCCTCCTTCGCGATGGTGACGTGGTTGAGATCCGTCTGCCCGTCTGGCACATTGATTCCTCTTGTCCCCGGAGAGACCCGGAACAAATCTCTCCCTGCGGATTCCCCCGTGTGCAGCAAGCCCCGGACAATGTCCAGGCTTGGGCTGATAAATGGTGGGTCACATTCTCACCGCACAAGTGCCAGGTAATGACCATGTTCAACCGGACAGAATCCAACCATCGCCCCTTGACATTCAATGGCATTTCCATCGCTGAATCCCCCCACTGTCAACATCCTGGGGGTTACCATTGACCAGAAACTGAACTGGACCCAGCCCTATAAATACTGTGGCTACAAGAGCAGGTCAGAGGCTGGGAATCCTGCGGAGAGTAACTCACCTCCCGACTCCCCAAAGCCTGTCCACCATCTACAAGGCACAAGTCAGGAGTGTGATGGGATACTCCCCACTTGCCTGGATGAGTGTAGCTCCCACAACACTCAAGAAGCTCGACACCGTCCAGGACAAAGCAGCCCCGCTTGATCGGCACCCCATCCACAAACATTCACTCCCTCCACCACCGACGCACAGGGGCAGCAGTGTGTGTACCATCTACAAGATGCATTGCAGCAACTCACCAAGGCTCCTTCGACAGCGCCGCCCAAACCCACGACCTCTACCGTCTAGAAGGACAAGGGCAGCAGACACATGGGGAACACCACCACCTGCAAGTTCCCCTCCGAGCCACTCACCATCCTGACTTGGAAATATATCGGCCGTTCCTTCACTGTCGCCGGGTCAAAATCCTGGAACTCCCTCCCTAACAGCGCAGGGTGGGGGCGGAAGGTGGGGGTGGGAGACCCGCCTAAAGCTTGCTAACGTTGCCACTGTGCGTTTTACAGGGAGATGCATATGGTGGATACAGTCAGCTGGCACAAGATGAGAGGTGAGTCACGTTGGCGAGTGGTCTTCAGTACGTGTCTGTGCAAGCGAGTATGCTTGTGCGCACACTCGGGAAAGTGTGCGCGCATGTGTGTGTCTGCTCGTGCGTGCGTCGGTGTGTGTGCATGCTTATGGGTGTGTGCTTGTGTATGCGTCTGCCTGCGCCTGTGTGTGGGCGTGTGTCTGCTCGTGTGTGCACCTGCTCGCGTGTGCTGTGTTTGCACACGTGTGTGTATGCCTGCTCACATGCGCTGTATGTGCACACGTTTTCGTGCGTTGCCTAACATCATGCGTGTATACAGCATCTTCAGCATGGTCGAACATCCCCGCTGCATTTCACAGGAGGCGTTATCAAACATAATATCACCCCGAGCCACATCAGGACATATTAGTTCGGTCAAAGAGGTCGGATTTAAGGAGCATCTTAAAGGACCGGAGAGAGAGAGGGAGAGCTGGAGAGGTTTAGAAGGGAATTCCAGAGCTCAGGGCCCCCCCAGGCAGCTGAAGGCCCGGCCGCCAATGGCGGAGCGATGGGAATCGGGGGATGCTCGAGAGGCCGGAATTGGAGGAGCGCAGAGATCTCGGAGGGTTGTAGGAGGTTACAGTGATAGGGAGGGTTGTAGGGGCTGGAGGAGGTTACAGAGATAGGGAGGGGTGTAAGGGCTGGAGGAGGTTATAGAGATAGGGGTGTAGGGGCTGGAGGAGGTTACAGAGATAGGGAGGGTTGTAGGGGCTGGACGAGGTTACAGAGATAGGGAGGGTTGTAGGGGCTGGCGAAGGTTATAGAGATAAGGAGGGGTTGTAGGGGCTGGAGGAGGTTACAGAGATAGGGAGGATTGTAGGGGGCTGGAGGAGGTTACAGAGATAGGGAGGGTTGTAGGGGCTGGAGGAGGTTACAGAGATAGGGAGGGTTGTAGGGGCTGGAGGAGGTTACAGAGATAGGGAGGGGTGTAGGGGCTGGAGGAGGTTACAGAGATAGGGAGGGTTGTAGGGGCTGGAGGAGGTTACAGAGATAGGGAGGGTTGTAGGGGCTGGAGGAGGTTACAGAGATAGGGAGGGGTGTAGGGGCTGGAGGAGGTTACAGAGATAGGGAGGGGTGTAGGGGGCTGGAGGAGGTTACAGAGATAGGGAGGGGTGTAGGGGCTGGAGGAGGTTACAGAGATAGGGAGGGGTGTACGGGCTGGAGGAGGTTACAGAGATAGGGAGGGTTGTACGGGCTGGAGGAGGCTACAGAGATGGGGAGGGGTGTAGGGGTTGTAGATAGGCTTGTTGCGGGGGAGAAGCATGAGGGGGGATTGGAACACGAGGGTGTGAATTTTAAATTTGAGGTGTTGCCAGACCGGGGGCCAGTGTCGGTCAGCGAGTGAAAGCGAGGGCGCTGGATGAACGTGACGCCAGGTGAGTTAAGAGATGGGGCAGCAGAGATGTGGGTCAGCTGGAGTTTCCAGAGGGCGACGGGCCCATCGCTGACCCTTGCAGGCCCCCACGTGAGGGCGTCCGGCCTTCAGTCTCGTCCCTGTGCGGCCAACCGTTACCTCAAAAGAACCCCCCACCTCAAAGCGGGGGGCCTTTCACAGCTCGACTGCAGACTCCAGCCTCAAATTGCTTCCCTCCCTGGGGCTGTTAGCAGGCGACCTGGGCCAGCCTCGTGTTGCTGCGTGTGGGAGCTTGCTGTGCGCAAAATGGCCGCCGGGTTTCCGAGACGAGAACTCCCGACGAGCGCTTCTGAACGTTTACTCCATCGGCCATGAGGCATCTTAGGGATGTCCTGAGGTGGTGAAATGGGAGCCTCCCTATTTTCTGTGTAAGAATCCGTCTGCAGCTTAAACTGGAGGCCCTTCAGCTCGGGGAGGGGCCTCTCTGCGGGCATTAGGTTGTCGAGCTGAAAGACTAAATATTTCTGAGTTCTGTCCTGTTGTGTTTCAATTATCTCTCCACCCCCCCCAACCCCCTCCAGGAGCTCAGATGATCGTAGCCATGAAAGCCATCTCGCTGGGCTTCGACCTTGACCAGGCCTCGGTTGGTGCGATGCCTTCTCCAGTCGAATTTATGGGCTACATTTATTTTGTGGGGACGGTGATCTTCGGGCCCTGGATAAGCTTCAGCAGCTACCTCCAGGCAGTGGAGAGCAGGAGGATGGTGAGTTTGTCCGGCCGAACAGACGGACCCGCTCCCCAAGACCTGCCGTGGCCCTCGTGCAAGGGCATTTTCGCAAGAGGGCAGTTGCGAGGGAGGGGGCGGGCAGTCAGCATGTGGTGTCTGTGCCGCCCACTGGGTGGAGCACTCGTGATCAGTCCCATGTCAGCGCTGACCCATCAACAGTGCGGCACTGACCCTCCGACAGTGCGGCACTCCCTCAGCTCTGACCCTCCCAACAGTGCTGAACTCCCTCAGCTCTGACCCTCCAACAGTGCGGCGCTCCCTCAGTACTGACCCTCCGACAGTGCGGCGCTCCCTCGGCACTGACCCTCCGACAGTGCGGCACTCCCTCGGCACTGACCCTCCGACAGTGCGGCGCTCCCTCAGCACTGACCCTCCAACAGTGCGGCGCTCCCTCAGCGTTGACCCTCCGACAGTGCGGCGCTCCCTCAGCACTGACCCTCCGACAGTGCGGCGCTCCCTCAGCACTGACCCTCCGACAGTGCGGCGCTCCCTCAGCACTGACCCTCCGACAGTGCGGCGCTCCGTCAGCACTGACCCTCCAACAGTGCGGCGCTCCCTCAGCACTGACCCTCCGACAGTGCGGCGCTCCCTCAGCACTGACCCTCCGACTATGCAGCTTTCCCTCCGTACTGACCCTCCGACAGCGAGGTGCTCCCTCAGCACTGACCGTCCGGCAGTGCGGCGCTCCCTCAGCACTGACCCTCCGACAGTTCGGCGCTCCCTCAGCACTGACCCTCCGATAGTGCGGCGCTCCCTCAGCACTGACCCTCCTACAGTGTGGCGCTCCCTCAGCACTGACCCTCCGACAGCAAGGCGCTTCCTCAGCACTGACCCTCCGACAGTGCGGCGCTCCCTCAGCACTGACCGTCCGACAGTGCGGCGCTCCCTCAGCACTGACCCTCCGACAGTGCGGCGCTCCCTCAGCACTGACCCTCCGATAGTGCGGCGCTCCCTCAGCACTGACCCTCCGACAGTGCGGTGCTCCCTCAGCACGGACCCTCCGACAGTGCGGTGCTCCCTCAGCACGGACCCTCTGACAGTGCGGCGCTCCCTCAGCACTGACCCTCCGACAGTGCGGCGCTCCCTCAGCACGGCACCGGGAGGGTTGGCCTAGATGGCCTTTCCGTTTAGCAATATTTTCCCTTCATGTTTTGGGTGGGATTTTTAAACCTGTGTTTCTGACTCTTGCCCCCCCCTAGAACTTCAGCTGGTTCACCAAGGTTTCTCTGAGCATGTTGAAGAGCTTAGCCTGTCTCGTTGTCTCCACATGCGTTGCCCCTTACCTCTTTCCTTATTTCATTCCCTTCGATGGGGAGAAGCTTCTGAAAAGGTGAGTGACCCATCAGGAATAACTGTGTGCAGTTTTGGCCTCCACATTTAAGGAAGGATAGACTCGCATCGGAGGCGGGTACAGCGAAGGTTCACTCGATTGGTCCCTGGGATGAGCGGGGGTTGCCCTACGATGAGAAGCTGAGTAAAATGGGCCGATGTTCTCTGGAGTTTAGCAGAACGAGAGGCGATCGCGTTGAGACGGACAAGATTCTGAAGGGGGTTTGACAGGGTGGGCGCGGAGAGATTGTTTCCCCTGCTCGGGGGGATCTAAAACACGGAGGGGGGTGGGCACAGTCTCAGGATAAGGAGCCAATCGTTCAGGACTGAGATGAGAAGTTTCTTCACTCAAAGGGTTGTGAATCTCTGGAATTCCCTCCCCCAGAGGGTCGTGGATGCTCCATCGTTGAAGACATTTAAGGCCGGGACGGACGGATTTTTGGTCTCTCGGGGAATCGAGGGATATGGGGGAGCGGGCGGGAAAGTGGGAGTTGAAGCCCAAGGTCAGCCGTGATCATATTGAGTGGCGAAGCAGCCTCGACAGGCCGTGTGGTCTACTCCTGTGCTCCTGTTTCTTGTGCACTCTGCTCTGTCCAGATGCAGAAGGGAAGAGTTGTTCTCGGGGGTCGAGGAAGCCATTGATGCCCAACCAACACCTTCTCCTCCTCGAGCTTGCCCGTCTCCCTGTGTCCATCTGCCTCTTCCCGTCCGTCACGTTGTCCCTTGTGTGGCCATTTGTAGCCCCTTGACCCCCCCCCCCTCCCCCATCGATGGTTCCCTCAGAAACCTGTTGGATGGTCTGTCCGTATGTCCTTCGGCCATTCCCAAACGGACCCAACATCGTTCAGCTATCCAAGCCTAGGTCCTCAGGCCCTGTCCACTCCGGTTGGTCATTGACGGGAGTCTTGAGGGCAAAGGTCATCCTCAAACTTCCGGCCACTTTTCGTTGACCAATCCATTTTTCCCCATGTTCCCCCCCCCCCCGCCCCAAACAGCCCCTGAGAGGAGTGGGAGGTCAGAACTTCAGGTGCCTGAAATTTGAGAGACACCAGCTAAACCCTTAGCGTTCTGCCGTAGAATGTCACCAAGCGCTCCACTTGACCCGCTCCCCGCCCCGTTTGCCTGTATTTGATCCCGAGCGAAGTCAGGAGACATCAGGGAGCAAAATCTCAGTCAAAAAGGCCCACTTTAAGGAGTCTCTTAAAGGAGAGAGAGAGTGAGAGGTGGAGAGGTTGAGGGAGGGAATTCCAGAGCTTAGGGCCCCCCCGGCAGCTGAAGGCCCGGCCGCCAATGGTGGAGCGATGGGAATCGGGGGATGCTCGAGAGGCCGGAATTGGAGGAGCGCAGAGACCTCGGAGAGTTCTAGGAGGTTAGGGAGGGTTGTAGGGGGCTGGAGGAGGTTACAGAGAGAGGGAGGGTCGTACGGGCTGGAGGAGGCTACAGAGATAGGGAGGGTTGCAGGGGCTGGAGGAGGTTACAGAGATAGGGAGGGTTGTAGGGGCTGGAGGAGGTTACAGAGATAGGGAGGGTTGTAGGGGCTGGAGGAGGTTACAGAGATAGGGAGTGTTGTAGGGGCTGGAGGAGGTTACAGAGATAGGGAGTGTTGTAGGGGCTGGAGGAGGTTACAGAGATAGGGAGGGTTGTAGGGGCTGGAGGAGGTTACAGAGATAGGGAGGGGTGTAGGGGCTGGAGGAGGTTACAGAGATAGGGAGGGTTGTAGGGGCTGGAGGAGGTTACAGAGATAGGGAGGGTTGTAGGGGCTGGAGGAGGTTACAGAGATAGGGAGGGGTGTATGGGCTGGAGGAGGTTACAGAGATAGGGAGGGGTATAGGGGGCTGGAGGAGGTTACAGAGATAGGGAGGGGTGTAGGGGCTGGAGGAGGTTACAGAGATAGGGAGGGGTGTAGGGGCTGGAGGAGGTTACAGAGATAGGGAGGGGTGTAGGGGCTGGAGGAGGCTACAGAGATAGGGAGGGGTGTAGGGGCTGGAGGAGGCCTTGATGAAATTGACATTCTGAGTCACCATAATGTCCTCATCTCCCTCAATCCTGCCAAGTCCAATTTCTCACCAACCTTGTTGTCCGAGCAAAACCTGTTGTGCTCTTCCACCCATCTTCTCTCTCTCGCTCTCTCCCTGTTTTTTGCTCTCTCTCTCTCTGTCCCTCTCTCTCTCCCTTTCTCTCTCCCTCCCTTTCTCTGTCTCTCGCGCTCTTGCTCGCTCTCTCGCTCTCGTTCACGTTCTCTCTCTCCCTGTTTCTCGCTCTCTCTGTCTGTCTCCCTGTTTCTCTCTCTGTCTCTCTCTCATTCGCTCTCTCTCTTGCTCTCCCCATCTCTCACTCTCGCTCTCTGACTTTCTCTCGCTCTCTCTCCGTTTCTCTCTCTCTCTCTCTCCGTTTCTCTCTTTCTCTGTTTCTCTCGCTCTCTCTCCGTTTCTCTCTCTCTCTCTCCGTTTCTCTCGCTCTCTCTCCGTTTCTCTCTCTCTCTCTCCGTTTCTCTCTCTCTCCGTTTCTCTCGCTCTCTCTCCGTTTCTCTCGCTCTCTCTCCGTTTCTCTCTCTCTCTCTCCCTGTTTCTCTGTCTCTCTCCGTTTCTCTCTCTCTCTCTCCGTTTCTCTCTCTCTCTCTCCCTGTTTCTCTCTCTCTCTCTCCGTTTCTCTCTCTCTCTCTCCGTTTCTCTCTCTCTCTCTCCGTTTCTCTCTCTCTCTCTCTCCGTTTCTCTCACTCTCTCTCCGTTTCTCTCGCTCTCTCTCCGTTTCTCTCTCTCTCTCTCCGTTTCTCTCGCTCT